>NW_024070197.1:52566457-52754056 GCF_014754425.2 Oryx dammah
ATATACACACACACACAGGCACATATACACACACACAGACACACACAGAGACATACACACACACAGACACACACACACACACAGACACACACACACATATATACACACACAGGCATACATACACACACCCACAGACACACACACACACAGATATACACACACAGACACACACACAGACACACACAAAAACATATACACACACACACAGACACACACACAGACACACAGACACATATATACACACACACACAGGCATACATACACACACCCACAGAGACACACACACACAGACACATATATACACACACACACAGGCACACATACACACACCCACAGACACACACAGACACATATATACACACAGACACAAACACACACATACACACACACATTCACACACACACGTACATGGTGTGTTCCCCTCTGAGACCAACCCTGGTGATCTTACACCAAGCCCCCTCCCTCTGATAGACAGGTCTTTGCCTCTTCAACCAGCAGTAACTCTTCAGAGCCCTGCGTCCTGGTTCTGCCAACAGAACCCACCCCTTGGCTTAAGAAATAAAAATTACAGACACCACTATAGCTTTCCGGGTGGGCTTTGCTCTTGAGTTGTCCTAAATAGGTTCACGCATGTCTGCCTGCTTTTACTGCACATACTTGTCTCTATTAATAACGTACAGTTGAGTTTGACCCGTTTCTAAACTTCATATAAATAGCACCGTCCTGGCGTCTCCTTCTTTCTTGTCTTGCTCTTTTCAGCATCACCTGAAGGAAATTTGCCCGTGTGGATGTGTGCGGCTAAAAATTCATTCACATTTCACTGCTGTGCAATATTCTGTCCTGTGAGCAGATTACAGTTGATTTTTTTTCAGTCACGGGGCACTGAGGTTGTGACCACTTGTTTGCCGTTACCAATTGCCCTGCTCTTGTGGCTCATGTCGTAAAGAATCTGCCTGCAATGCAGGAGATGCTAGTTCGATCCCTGGATCGGGAAGATCCCCTGGAGAAGGGAATGGCAACCCACTCTAGGATTCATGCCTGGAGAATCCCATGGACAGAGGAGCCTGGTGGGCTACAGTCTGTGGGGCTGCAGAGTCAGACACGACTGAGCAGCTTTCACTTTCACTGTCCTTGGCTACTAGCTTCCTTGCACACGTTTAGGGGATTTTCTCTAGGAAGTGGTCCTCAAACCAGTAGCAGCATCAGCTGGGAACTTATCAGAAATGCACGTTCCTGGGCTCCAACCCAGACCCACTGAGTCACTGCCAGGGGCAGCGAGTGGGAGGAGTGAGAGAGAGGATGATCCCTCCCCAAAGATCAACTCAGCCTGAAAGGAGTTCTGAACCTAGCAGATGGTGGGGTGGGGGACATCAACAGAAACTCACCAAGGTGAACAAACCAGTTAAAAATGGGCAAATGATCTGAATAGATGTTTCTCCCATGAAGATTCACAAATGGCTATTGTGCACATGAAAAGATGATGAACGTCATCAGTCATTAGGGAAACACAAGTCAAGACCACAGTGAAGTATTAATGGTGCTCGACACCCCCGAGAATGGCTCAGATCAAAAAGACAGATCACAAGTATCGCAGAAGATAGGGAGGACTTGGAGCCCTCATACACTTCTGGTGGGAGTGTGGAGTGGTACAGCCACTTTAGAAAACAGTCCGGCAGCTCCTCAAAAGCTTGAACATGGAGTCTCCCTATGACCCGACAATTCCACTCTTAAGGATCCGTGCCCAGGAGGAGTGAAAACGTAAGTTCACCCAGACACTTGTCAACAGATGTTCGTGGCAGCGTTATTTAGAATCGCCAAAAGCAGAAACCACCCAGAGGTCCATCAGCCGATGAACTGGATAAAACAAATGTGGGATGGCCATCCAATGGAATATTACTCAGTCATAAAAAGGAATGGAGTTCTGACACACACTACAATGTAGACGAATCTTGGAATCCTTATGCTGAGTGAAAGAATCCCAACGCAAAAGACTGTCACACAGTGCGTGATACCATTTATATGAAATATCCAAAATAGTAAGTCCACAGAGACAGAAAGCCCATTGGTGGTTGCCTGGGAATGGGAGGAGGGAACAATAGAGCAGGACTGCTAGTAAGTGTGGAATTTCTTTTTGAGGTGAGGAAAATATTCTAAAACTAATTGGAGGGATGGTTGCAGAACTCTGTGAATATGCTGAAAACCATTGAGTTATACACTTGAGATAGATGAATTATATGGTGTGTGAATTATACCTTAGTGAAGACGTTCACACACACACAGAGCAAGCACGTCAGAAATGTTCGTGAACTGCTCTTTATTTGGGGGGCAGACTGGAGAACAGGAGAACTTTGTGACATGTTCAGGACACAGTCCCTGAGTCAGACACTGGACCCTAGTCCTCCCCACCATGTAGGAGTCGTATCAACCCAGATGAGGGCCTCTGCTTCTCTGTCCTTCATTTGTGCCCCTTTGCAAAATAGATGCTAACAGAGCCTCATTCCAAATGTGATCACATGTGCCACAGGGCCTTTGCACATTCTGGATCTGCTTCTGTGGTACCATGCACCCTCTACTGTTGCCAGCCACAGGCCAAGGACCACTCAGGACCCAGGGAGAGCCACACCCCAAGGGTTACAGTCTGGAAAATCCCAAGTTGGAACATAGTGGGCAGCAAACCCTGGCCATAAGGCATTTGAAATGAGGTTGAAAGAAGGCCCAGAGCCTATGAATGGGTTTGTTCCTGATACAGACTGACTTCACACTTCAGAGACGGTGAGAGAGAGATCCTTCTAAGCTCAGGGACAATCCCCACAAAGAAAAATGACAAAAGACAGGGGACACTTTGCTCCAACTTCAAAAGGCTGCATCTGAGCGGGGCCTGGTGCTACCAGGGTCTCCTCCCCATCCCCCACCTCTGCTTGGAGGAAAAAAAAGCCTTGGACGGGATCCATCTTTAACTCACTTGCTGTGTCTGAGGTCCAGACACACGCTGTTTGGACAGCCTGTTTCGGTGGGTGGTCAGGCTGGGGGCCCCGCACACAGAGTTTACAGAGGGTCCTGGCACAAATGAACTGTTGACGACCAATTGGAAGGGCTCAGTGAAATCACAACATGTGAAATATGAAAAGGGGGGATGGAACGGGGAGAAAAAAGGAAAGAAAGGCCCATTTGGAAGGGATTCAAACAAGCACAATAAGGCAAGGCCCAGGAGTCTGGCCATCAGACACATGTGCCCCCCGCGAGAACCGGCCCCCCTCTTCCTGCCCCGCCAACACACACCGCCTTTTAAGAAAATTTCATAGATTTAAATAGTTTTTCTGCATCAAATACAAGAAACAGACCGACATTTTCTCATCCCCTGTTATGTGGCAGGCTAATATTTGGCCATTTACGCTCCATTGGAGACCATTTCTGGGAGAACGCGGCCCTCTCCAGGTTGGTGGCCGCCCACCCGGCCACCCGCACCCACCTTGACCGCCGGTGCTGGGCTGAGGTCTGAGAAGGGGGCTGCCCCTCCGCTGGTTTGGGGCACAAAGGGCTGAAAGGGGGGTCGGCTTCGGACCTGTTGAACTGAGGCACACGGGGCAGCCCCGACGGCAGGGAGCGGGGAGATGTGGGAAGGTCCCCTTTGTGGACCCGAGTGCCGGGCAGCCGACAGGGTGGGCAGTTGATCTGAGCGTAAACCCTAGAATTTGCCCACAGTGGCCTCAGGCTCCTCTTGTCTCAAGAGCTGGAGCGTCATGGGGGATCTGAAGACCCCAGGACTGCCTCCCCTGAAGCCCCCTGGTGCCGTGCCCTGCTGTTCTTGTAGGGGTTTTTGCCCTTTGCTCTTTATTCCTAGTTTCCCCTGGATCCAAAAACAACCAAGTGCTTCGTTTTGCACTCTTAAAGAGGCTTTAAAACCATCTTTATTGACGTCTCCTTCTGAAATGTTTCAGTGTTGCTCCACATCCGTTTTCAAAGTTTGTGGATGTGGGTACACAGCGTCCCTCAGACGGACGCCTCTGCCTTCCCCGCTGTGAACAGGGCACACGCCACCCACCCTGCTCTTATGAAAGCGGCCGCAGTTTCTGGGACGGGTCTTCCACCCACACCCATGAATACAGGCGGGCGTTTGCAAGAATCTCCCCAGAATATGGGATCCGTGCATCCTGGGCTGCTCATCTTCAATTTCACCGATGACTGCCAAACGCCGTCTAACGCGAGTGCTGTGAGCTGTGTTCTGACCACAGCAGACGCCCTGCCGGCCACTCTGCTCGGAGTGCTGATGACACCTGGGCTGCACACACCTCTAAGCTGAAGCGATGCCGTGCTGTTTATGTTTTCCCAGCTGCTGGCGGCGATCTGTGCGTGTTTTGTTTCATCTTCTCTGCATCACCTGCTCACGGTGTTGCACACTCTTCTCTTGGGTTGTCTTTCACTATTTATAGATATGTGTTTAAATAGTTCACCAATTGGATAATTACAATACGGACAAACCCTAGTGCCCATCGTACGTGAAGTGCTGTTCCAAGTACACCTGAGATGTCATTATTCATAACCCGTGACAATTTATAGATGAGGAAGTGGACGGGATGTAGCCACTGGGAGGTAAACGACTGGTTACCTAGAGTCCTTACTTCCGGCCTGTGGCTTCCCCTGACCACTTCAGGAGAATCTGGGTTTTAATTTTAATATGAGCAGATATGCTGAACTCTTTTGAGGTCTGTGGTATTTGTGTACCATTTGCGAAAGCTGTCTTGTCTCCAACACCACAAAGATATCCCCCAATCGTTCCTGCATAGAGCTGGAACATTTGCCTTCCACATTTAGATGTATGTCTAATTTTGTTTTCATACACAGATAATCCTATTTATTTTATATTTATTTATATTTAATTTTAAATTTTTATTTATTTGATATTACTTTATGTTTATTTACTATTCTACTTTTAATCTTATTCATTTATGTCATATTTTGTTTTTAGTTTTTTTTTAATTTAGCTTTATTTTTTATTTGATTTGATTTCTTGAGTAAACACCTACCCTGACTTTGGGGACCCATTCATCAAATTTTGTGGCTTGATAAGCCAGCTGCCCAATACACTAGGACTCTGCTGAAGGGCTTGGAGGTGGTGTGGGAACGGCTGGAACAGTCATTAGACGGTGTTCTGGTCATAAAAACATTGAGAACCCTTGATCTGCAACCAAAGTTTATTGCCTTTGGGATTATCTGGAGGAAAGAAGGTTACAATCGCACAACATTTTTTAGGTGTCCTCTGGCCCTGTTTATAGACCAATCCTGTATTCTCCTGGCAAATGCCTGGGTCTGTGAGACACCCGGGTCTGCAGGCCCAGGGTCTCCAATGTAGAACTCAGGCTGTGCAGGAGGGAACCGTGTCAAGAACCACTGGGTTACTCCCACTCACCCTTCATCCCCCCCTCTGCCTAGAAGCAGCCTTTGCCCAGGGGCCCCTGCCGGAATGTAGAGGCAAAGTGGACTCCAAAGCCGGTGCTCCCTCTCTGCTCCAGAACTTCTCAGAGTGACATGTCCCCACCCTGGGGACAAGCGAGTGATTCACGAGGTGTGTAGGCAGCACCTGATTGTCTCCTTGCAAAGTAAAGTGAAGTCGCCCAGTCGTGTCCGACTCTTTGCGACCCCATGGACTAGTAGCCTACCAGGTTCCTCCCTCCATGGGATTCTCCAGGCAAGAGTACTGGAGTGGGTTGCCATTTCCTTCTCCAGGGGATCTTTCCAACCCAGGGATCGAACCCGGGTCTCCCACATTCCAGGCAGACACTTTAACCTCTGAGCCACCGGGGAACCCCATAGTTACCTATTTATTTCAGCCTGAACTGGGGAAAGTATGCTCACACTTCAGCTCATCACACAGCTTAGGTGAAGCCGGCGGGCCGGGTGTGGTCTGCTCCATGCACGTGCGTGGAGCCACCCTCCTGGGTCAAAGCCCAGGCTGGCTGTGTGGTCTCGGGTCCTGGGCCCCTTCCTTGCCCCCTCCCCCAGTGTGACACAGGACCTGTTAGCCTCCATCTCAGCTGGCTGCTGCAGACTGTAAATGCCGAGAGGTGAAGAATGTCAGGAGCTGTGCGTGGTAACAAGCAGGCATGCAGTTACATGTGAAGCATCGGTGAAGATGTCTAGAGTGACTCCACTTAAAGACACCACTGTCTGAAACACTTTAAATAAGACTATTTAAAGTATTTTCTCTTCAAGGGAAAATGGCACTAGCTTTCTGTGGATGAGGAGATGATGGCCCTGTAATACCCTCCATCCCCCATGACACTCAGTGCTTTCAAAGCAGGGTTCTCCTGTCCTGGCTATGCTTGAGTTCCAGGGGGAGCTCTCAGGGTGCCCAATGCCTGGCCCCCCCCTCCTCAGACCACTCAAAGCAGGGTGCAGCCTGAGCATCAGGAAGCTGCAGGTCCCCCAAGACTGCAACTCACTACAGCACATCCAAGAATCACTGTCTGAGCATCTGCCCTCCCCCAGTCAGGGGGACCTGGGGGCCCAGGTAGCCAAGTGCAGCGTGGTGCGGAGAGCAAGGACATCTTGTTGGGAGATGACTGTCACTGCAGATAAGACGGTGGGCCATCCTGAGCAGCAGGGTTAGAGGGCAGGCACCTCAGCAGTGGGGAAGGGCGGGCACTCTGGGAGCCCAGAGGCTGTGGTGGACCCTGCACCAGCCTGAGGGGTGACCGGGAGCCATATATTTAAATTGAGGTAAAGTCCACAGAACCTAAAGTTAATCATTTTAAAACGAACAATTCAGTAGCCTTTAGTGCATTCATGACACTGTGTGACCATCCCCTCCATCTCATTCCAGAACCTTTTCTCATGCCAAAAGAACACCTGTACCCCTTAGCAGCCTGCCCCATGCCTTTCTGCTCTGCCCCCAGCCCCTGGCAGCAGGTAATCTAGTCTCCATGGATTTACGTATTCTGGATATTTCACATAAATGAAGTCATATGATATCAGTCTTCTTCATCTGGCTTTTCTCACCCAGCATAATGTTTTCAAGGTTCTCGTGTCAGGGCGTGTGTCAGCCCTTCATTCCTCTTCATGGCTGAGTGGCCTCCCACCTTGTGGATGGACCACATTTTGTCTGTCCGTCGATCCAGAGGATGGACGGTTGGGTGGGTTCCACCTCTCGGCTCTTGTGAATGGTGTGCTCCTGTGAACACATGTGTACAGGTTCTGTGCAGACCTGTGTTCGCACTACCCTTGGGCAGACACTGGGGAGTGGAATTGCCAGGTCACGTGGTCAGTCTAGGTTTGCCCTTTTGAGGCCCGCACACCACTCCCCAGCCATCTGGGAGAGTGGTGGGTGGCGGTCATGTCCTTGCTTCCTTCTGGTGGTAGTGTCTGGGCAGGAAAATGGGGCATCAGAAACTTCCCTCCCAGGAGCATCTTTTGGGAAGACAGCTGAGCCTAGAGCCTCCAACCCCCCATGACTGAGAAAACTGGGGGAGCTGTCCCTCCCACTCACCACCCTCCCCCCATCAGTTCTTTCAGAGGACCTTGGTGAGGCTGCTCCTCATTACAGACGCTGTGCTGGGTACAGTATGGGACCCTCTGAGGGAAAGATCCTACCAGTCAAGGTGCTGAGGGGTGTGCAGAGCACCAGGGAGTGAGCAGGCACAGCTGGGTTGCCCGAGGAAGGCTGGAGCATGGGTGGCTGAGGGAGCATCCCAGGAAGGCTTTCTGGAGGAAGGGGCTGTCCTCTGCCCTCGCCCTCCCCACCCCCAACATCTAGCACCAGCCTGGCATCTAGTCTTCCCAACCTTCCTCCACATGCATGTAAAGGCCTTTCTATCTTTTTGTGGACGGGACTAGATCACGTATGAGCCTGAGCATCTTTCTTCTCTCCCTCAAGAGGATGTGGAAATCTCTCCAGCCAGATACACATCTAAGTATCTAAACCAGCACTATCCAAATCCAAGTGGGGTGGATGGAGGAGGGGACGGGGAGGAAGAGGGAGAAGAAGGCAGACAGGGTCGGGGAGAAGCTGGTTTGAGTGCCGAGGAGGCAACCCTAGTATCTCCAGTCTTTGTCTCAAACACCAGCTTAATTTACACATAGGGGCCAGCAAAGAAAAATATGAACCCCACAGGGGTCATGACCTCAGAGTATGTCCTTAAAGATACAGAGGGGTTTCCCAGTTTGCTGCTGCTGGAAGGGCAGTATTTTCATGCTCTCCCTTCACTAAAATCTGGTGATGGCCGTCAGCCAAAAAAGCCGTGCCACATTGACCCTTCGCTTTGAACATTAAAACAGGTTCCTGGCTGGAGTTTGTGGTTAGAGATGAGATGCTCACCCCCTGTGAGTGGTCCAGCTCCCCCATCACCCCAGGTGCCCCTTCTGTTCAGAGAAGAACTGAAGAGTCTCCTTAAAAAGGAGAGAGGTGAAGTGAGCAGGCAGAGCGAAGCGTACTGGCACTTTCCAACATTTAAAATGAGGGTGTTGTGTATTTTCTTATCAGGAAACATGGGGCAGGTTATGGGTCTAACTCCCCCGTGGGTGGTTTCCTTGGCAACAAAACTGTCCGTGACCGCCAGGCAGCTGAGGAACTTCATCAGGTCCCCACATTGTTTGTGCCTCTTTAATCAACCAAACTTTTTTTCTTTTTTAAATTTCAACCATTTTTTAATGGAAAATATTTTCCAGAACGGCTTGCACATTTCTCAGAGGGTTTAGACATATTTTGAATTTCTCGGGATTCCTTGGGGCCGCTGCTGTGAGCCTGGACCACTGGGCTGGGCTTCATTTATTTCACCCTCCAGTGTCAGGGCGGCGGGGGTCACTGGGGATTCACTGGGAGATGAAACAGACGAGCTCCCCGCCCACCGGGCACTGACCTCCTCCACGAGAGGATCAGTGAGAAGCACAAATCACGCAATGCTGGTGTCGGGAGGCACTGAGTGCTCTGAAACCAGAGAAGATGCACGTGCTGAGATGTGGACCCCATTCCTCAGAGATATGGGGCATTTGCCTCTGTGCTCAGCTGTCCCCGCCGTCTAGTCCTTGCGTGATCATGGCGATGGTGGTGTAGTCTGTCTGACTCTTTGTGACCCCATGGACTGTAGCCCGCCAGGCTCCTCTGTCTATAGGATTTTGCAGGCAAGAATACTGGAGTGGGTGACCATTTTCATCTCTAGGGATCTTCCCCACCCAGGAATTGAGCCCTCATCTCCTGAATTCCCGGAGGTCTCCTGTCTACAGTGCAATGCTTGATCACATTAATTGTTCATTTATGCTATCTTTCTTTCTCCTACTGCTTTCGTCCTCGAATGGGAATTTCTAAACAAGCCAAAGAAACGGCAGGAAGTCTGGTTCACTAAAGCCCCTGCACTTCTCCCAGGCCGCTGCCCCGTCACTGGCCACAGGCCACGGACCTCCTTTGCTTATCTGGCTGCCACGTCAGTGAGCATTAGAGCTGAAAGGGGAGAGGACCCCAAGTGGGAAGTAGCCAGTGCTAAAAGACGGCAGCTGGACGGCAGCTGCGCTCTTAACCCATCACGATGGCTCCGAAGTTCCTAAATTCACCTTCAGATACTTGCCTGAATTCTGAGGCAAACTTCCTGGCTGTTAAGGCTGTTTCTGCTGTGTTCTCAGTCAGGTCCTGCTGGATTAACCAGGAACCATAAGAACTAGATAAATGGTGGTGAGAGAGGAGTGCTTTCACGGCAAAAGCAACACGGTCCCTGAGGTTCTGTCCCACCCCTGCTGGAACCACTGTCCCCACGGGGACAGGGTGGCTGTGACCACAGAGCCTGAGGCCCCACTGTGTGCTGGGCACTGGAGGCAGCTATCCCGCCACAACCAGGGATCCCCTCACTCATGCCTGGAGCAGGGCAGCCTGGGCGGAGAGGCCAATGGGGCTCCAGATCTCACTGTGGACCAGCTATTAACCTGGCCTTCCACCTGCCGGTTTCTGTCCCTGTGTGCAAGTGCGTGCTCAGTCATGTCCGACTGTCGGTGACCCCGTGGACTGTAGCCTGCCAGGCTGCCCTATCTATGGAACTCTCCAGGCAAGAATACTGGCGTGGGTTGCCATGCCCTTCTCCGGGGGATCTTCCCAACCAGGGATCAAACCCGAAGTCTCTTGCATTTCCTGCACTGGCAGGTAAATTCTTTCCCACTGCACCACCTGCACTTTCCTGGTTTTCTAAAGTGGAGGATAAAATAGCCTTTGTTTCATCAAAACGTTGAGAGGAGTGAATGAGTTCATCCCTGTGAAATACTTAGGGGAATACAGTAACAGTAACAGATGACTGTTACTCTCATTGTAGCTGTTACTACTCAGCTGGGGAGGTTTGTGATCTAGCATATGGTTACAACTCTGAGGGCCTACAGCAGATGGCTCCATACAGTGCCTGGCGTATCAAGAAATATCCACAATGAATGAATCTCCAACGGGTGTCACTCTGCCACCCCTCAGAATCCCCTGGTGACCTTGAAAACTCCCGATCCTCCAAGTAAATGTTGACGGTTGTTATTCAGTGGCTAAGTCATGTCTGACTCTCTGTAACCCCATGGACTGCAGCACGCCAGGCTTCCCTGTCCATCACCATCTCCTGAAGTTTGCTCAAAATCATGTCCATTAAGTCAGTGATGCTATCCAACCATCTCATCCTCTGTCACCCCCTTCTCCTCCCGCCTTCAATCTTTCCCAGCATCAGGGTCTTTTCCAGTGAGTCAGTTATTCACAACAGGTGGCCAAAGTATTGGAGTTTCAGCTTCAGCATCAGTCCTTCCAATGAATATTCAGGACTGATATCCTTTACAATTGATTGGTTTGATCTCCTTGCTGTCCAAGGGACTCTCAAGAGTCTTCTCCAACACCACAGTTTGAAAGCATCAATTGTTTGGCGCTCAGCCTTCTTTATAGTCCAACTCTCACATCCATACATGACCACTGGAAAAACCATAGCTTTGACTATACAGACCTTTGTTGGCAAAGTGACGTCTCTGCTTTCTAACATGCTGTCTAGGTTTGTCATAGCTTTCCTTCCAAGGAACAAGCATCTTATAATTTCATGGCTGCACTCACCATCTGCAGTGATTAATGTTAAATATTCACCAGAATCTCACTTCACCAGAATCTCAGGAGTGGGATCCAGACCCCAGGAGACGGCACAGTCCCCAGGACATCTCATCATGCAGCCCAGAGGGGTCTCGTGTTGACCTGAAGCCCAGGTTCCCAGTGCAGGTCCCCAAGCCTGCAGCACTTCACCTGGGAGCTTGCTGGGAATGCAGGTTCTTGTGCCCCCACAGGCCTCCTGAATTAGACGTGCTGGGAGTGGGAGTCTTTCACAATGTGGATTACTGATGAGAACACAGTGATCCCCTCCACCTCAGAAGCTCCTGGGTCGCGGGAATTGCAGAGGAAGGTTCCTGCAGGGCTGTGGGCCTCACCAGCCTCCGAGGCAGTGGCTTCTCCTCCTACCCCTCCACTATCTCTTGTTCCCCAGTCCCCAGCCCCAGGCACCCTCCCCCGACACTCCCCCAGACCCCAAGCCCGCAGCCTCTTCACAGCTCGCCAGGAAGCGGCCTATCACAGCCATTTTTCTCCTGTCTGGGCTCTGCCATGTGGCTGATACAGGCGGCCTCCTCTTGTGGAGTCTCCATGGCTAATTAGATCCAGATGCGGCCTCATTAGGGCGGCGGAGGCAGTAGGGCCTGGGCCTGGGGGCACTCCCCGCTGTCCGGAGGCACGTCTGTCGGGGAGAGGGGCCCAAGGCTTCTGCATCCCCGAGGCTGGAGGATGCGGGCAGACAGGAGCACCTGCTGAGGAGGAGGGCACAGGTGTGCAGGGCTGTTGTGGGGCCAGCAGGGGCACCTCCTTGGGAAGAGGTCTTCCCACCAGCCCTTCCTCCGAGCCCATCGACCCAGCTGTCCCTGCAGTCACCAGGGGGACTGTCCCACAGGTCCCCAGAGGGCGTTAGGCCAAGAGGCTCCTCTGCTGGACTTGAAAGCCAGACCTGGACCTGCAAAGGTCTTGTTCCCTCCCACAGGCCTTGTCAGAAATGAGAGGGTGTGTGCTTTCCTCCATGCCTTAGAACCTTCTAGATCAGTAGTTCTCAAACTGTATTGCTATCAAAATCACCTAGAGGGAGGGTGTGCTAATACACACATGCCAGACCCCATGCCCAGCATCTCTGATGCAGGAGGACTGGGCTGGGAACCACCAGCTATGTTTCCAGCAGGTTCCCAGGTGACGCCGATATTGCTGGTGCAGAGACCTCACTGAGGCTCTGATCTGTGTTAACACAGGGTCTCCAAATCGGCTGACATAGAAATCCCCTGGGAAGGCTTCAGTATCTCACAACCATCCACCCTCTATCCCAGAAAGTAGGAGAGGGTGGATAGCAGAGTGCCTCACTGATCCCTCCCCTCAGAGGGGAGACAGATGAGCAGCTCTGAGGACAGAGGGAAATCCAATGGTCAGCAGCCTCCTAAGATGCCCCAGGATGCTGTGGGTGGGCCTTAGAAACCCCATTTTGCAGATGAGAACACTGAGGCTCAGCAAGTTCCAGGACTCACTTGGGGTCTCTGCTAGTCAGGCACTGCCCGATACCAAATTGATGCTGTCTCCATGAAGCCCTGTGGCCTCTCTAAGGGGTTAGGGTAAGGGGTATATGTACCCAAAAAAAATATTTCCGCAATAGACTTGGTCACAAAATGTTCATAACAGCCTTAATCCTAAGAGCCCCAAACTGGAGACAACCCAGTGTCCATCTGCAGGTGAGAGGGGACCGCACGTGGTTCTTCATGGCGTGGAGAACTGCTCAGCAGTCACATGGATGGAGTGCGTGCACAGAGATACAGAGCGCCGACACACACACTCAGACATACACACCTGTGGGTGAATCCCCACACACCACCCAGCAGAAGAACCCAGAAAGGAAGGGGCACTTTCAGAGCAGCAAAGCCACTTTGAAGTGACTGAAGGCAGACCATGGCCACCCAAGGCCATCAGGCGGAGAGGGTGGATGGTAGGGAGCTGGGGCACTTTCTAGGAGGGCAACGCTCCATGTCTTATGGGGGTGATTACAGGAGCGTGTTGTTTTTCTAGTCACTAAGTCGTGTCCAATTCTTGCGTCCCCATGGACTGTAGCTCACCAGGCTCCTCTCTCCACAGGATTTCCACGCAAGAATACTGGAGTGGGTGGCCATTTCCTTCTCCAGGGGATCTTCCAGGCCCAGGGATCAAACCCACGTCACTTGCATTGCAGGCAGATTCTTCAGTGAGCCATCTAGAGAGCCCACAGGGGCTTGTACATGCACCAAAATTCATCAGGCTGCATGCTTTGTTCAGCTTGAGTCTTGAACAACACAGGTTGGAGACCCTCCACATAGTCAGAATCTAAAGCATAACTTCCAGTTGTTCCCCCATATCCATGGCCCCACGGTATCCAAAACGCTGCATCTGCAGATTCAACCAGCCTGGTTTGTGCAGGGCTGTGGTGTTCACTGTGGAAATGACCCACGTTCCAGTGGACACTTGCAGCTGAACGTGTGAATGTGCAGGCAGCTACCCAGCTTCATAGACACTTATTCGAGTTCTCTGCCCTACACCCTGGGAGTTCCCTGGTAGACCTTTTGTCCCTCGTGGCCAATGCCGTACCTTGCACACAGCAGGCTTTGAGTAAAGACCAGTAGGATAAGATGGTCTGGATAAGATTTAGTGGATAAGATAGAGTCCCAAAGAGGTTAAAATTTCCTGGAAGTTGGCAAACCAGTAGATGGAAGGGGTGGGGTTTGAACCCAGGCAGCCTGGCATCAATGACCCTGATCTTCACAGTCACACGATTCTGCCTCTAGCTAGCCTTCCGACCAGCCATCTGTCCATCAGGTGTCCTTCCAACCAGCCTGCTGCCTCCCTTCCATCCACTCACCCAACCCTCCAGCCATCTGTCCACTCAACCATCCTTCCATCCAAACATCCATCCACCCAGCTGTCCACCCACTGAGCCATTCAACCAGCTCAACCAGCCAGCCATCATCCATCCAAACAGAGAGTACTTGTGGGGCGCCAGCTGTGCGCCAGGTCTTGGAGACGTGACAGAGAACAAGCAACACAGACTCCTCACTCTCCCGGAAGCTCCAGTCCACAGGAGGACGCCGACATGAGAGCAGACTTTGGAGGGCTGGGGAGTGGTGAGCCAGAGTGGGTGCGGGGACGCAGCTGGTGGGCAGTGAGTGGAACTGACCCCACCTGGAGCGAGCTGCCATTGCACATGGAAGCCAGAGCTTGGGCTGGAGGGCCTGAGAATTTGCTCTGAAGTCCTGCCCCACGGGGGCTGCCCCAGGAGCAACATTGTGCAATCACGCAGCTTGTCCACAAACCTTTCTCTCTGTTTGGAAACATCCACACCCACACCAGGGGCTGTCACGCCATCCTCTGAATGTCAGAGCCTCCCACTCACTGAGGCTTCCTGGGCTGTGGAACTCTCCCCTTCCTGGCTTCCTTGTCCCGGGCTCCAGACCTCAAGCCCTCCCTGTGCTGATGACAACCAGTGTCAGTGATTTGTTCAAATAACCCCCCTTCCTGCTAATATGCCAGTGACCATCACCCCATTAGAATAGCAGCAGGTTACAATCTGGGAAGAAGGCCCTGCTTCAGAAGGTCTCGATGGGGGTGTATCATTTCAGGCACCAGACTGGACTGTCACCCTTGTTCCAGGGACCAGCCTCTCCATGTCCTTCCAGGAACTATCCTTCCCATGCTCACTCTACAGGACTCAGGTGGTAGATGACACCTCTACCTGCCCCCATATGAGGGGCAAATACAGGACCCGGACAACCCAAGTCACAGTGATTGGCTGGAAGATGTCACATGACCAGCCAGTAAGCATCAACCCCAGGGTGTTGCCAGGACAACAGAATGGAGAATGATCTCCATGTTTATATCACTAAACTGGCAGAGTGTAATCGGAGCTGCGGGAGACCAGGAAAAAAGCTCTGTAAATGAAAACAGGCTAGAGCAAAGGAGAATCCGGAGGACGGAGCAAGGCAGACACCACAGCATTCAAGTGCCTGGATCCAGCTGTGCCTGAACCCCAGGGACCGGGTCCTTGTATCATGCGATGAGTCTTACAGACTTTTCTGTTTTAAATTGAAATGCGAAGTGAGTCTGTCACTTAAAACTGAGAAAGTCTTGACACAAGAAGAGTCACACGTGAGCACACAGGGTCAGCCCCATAGAAACACAGCAAGCAGATAGAGTCTGGACACCCCTCCCTTTGAGATCCTTCCCCAACTCCACCCTCTTCTCCCCCAGATGCATGCAACCTGCCTCCAGGAAGGTCTGGAGGCACCACTCCAGAGACAGGCATTTTGCCTCTGCCAGGCCCCGTGTCCTCAGCTGTCAAGGCTGGGTGAGGGCAGCAACCTTGTCCCCGGGCCCTGCCCCACTCTGGCCACCGCAGTGCCTGTGCGGGTCTCTCTTTAGGCCTCTCATCTTCTCAGTGAAGCTGGGTGTGTGTCATTACCATTTGAAATGAGTGAAATTAGTCAGTGGGTACACATAGATCCCTCCCAGCTGGGAGGGATTGGGGCAGGAGGAGAAGGGGACGACAGAGGATGAGATGGCTGGATGGCATCATTGTCGATGGACGTGAGTCTGAGTGAACTCCGGGAGTTGGTGATGGACAGGGAGGCCTGGCGTGCTGCGATTCATGGGGTCACAAAGAGTCGGACACGACTGAGCGACTGACCTAACTAACAAATAGATCAGCTTCGTCTTCCAACGTCAAGGAGAGGAGGGGGCAGGGGCTGGGGGAGGGAGACCCTGGAAGGACGTGACTGAAGTGTTAAAGGTGAATTACTTCTGAGTGACAGGGTTTCTGATGATTTTAATTCCTTATATCTTTTTAAAAGTTCTGTGTTTTACTTTGGGTCTCCGTTGCTGTGAGAGCTTTTCTCTCGTTGCGGCTAGCAGGGGCTCCTCTCTAGTTGCTGTGCGCAGCCTTCTCGTGGCAGAAGCTTCTCTTGTCACGCACCACTGGCTCTCGGCTCACGGACTTCGGGAGCTGCGGCTTCCGGGCTCTAGAGCACAGGCTCAGTAGCTGGGCGCATGGACTTAGTTGCTCTGTGACATGTGGGATCTTCCTAGACCAGGGATTGAACCCTGTCTCCTGCACTAGCAGGTGGATTCTTTACAAGTGAGCCACCAGGGAAGCCCCCTTCTTATGCCTTTTTGTTTAGCATTCTCTTTAGGGATATCACAAAGGTGTATCCCTCTTCTAATCAAACCTAAAATAAATTTCATTTTAAAGGAATTAAACCCAGAAATAACCTAGACTTCAAAGTTGGCAGGAGGGAAGAAGTTGGCCGCTGACATAATAGAACCAAGGTGGAGGGGATTTTCCTCGAGAGGAACACTTAATTGTTGGCGTTCTCATTGTCCTTTGGAATTTCGTTCTGCTGTACTTGATCTAAAATGGCAGTGAACAGGACGTTTTCTTGCTAAGACTGTAAAGAAAGTAGGCTGCTAAAGCCCACTGCAGCCTGGGAGACAAAAATAGACAAGCCCCCTCTACCTGCACACCCCAAATAAGATGGTCAGAGTTTTCCAGTGATAAGTTCTTCTTGTACAGAAGGAAAGTGTGTGTTAGCAGCTCAGTCATGTCCGACTCTTTGCAACCCCATGGATCGGAGCCCACCAGGCTCCTCTGTCCGTGGGATTTTCCCAAGCAAGAATGCTGGAGTGCATAGCCACTCCCTTCTCCAGGGGATCTTCCCAACCCAGGGATTGAACCCATGTCTCCCGCATGGGCAGGCAGATTCTTTACCACTGAGCTACCAGGGAAGCCTTCCGACCAGCTGGGAAGCTACCAAACCACTGAGCCTGGTCCCTCACCCCCACCTTCAAACCCGTGTACCAGGGACCCTGTCCTGGGGGAAGGCTGCTGTGTGTGGGTCCCCCTATCCTCGCCTAGAAGGCTACCCGCGTTCCAGGATGGCTGTGGGAACCCAAGGTGGGCAGAGATCCTCCTGGTGGGAGTGCGCCCCCCAGAGGAGGCAGGGGAGGGGCTGGCGAGGTTCAGAGCCCAGCCCGAGGCCACACGTGATTGCCAGGCTATTTTTAACTGATACCAATCTCTGCACCAGGGCCTCGGCCTGGCAGGCCCCTCCTCCCAGGGGGTGCTTCTGCAGGCTGGGGAGGGGGATACTACTCTGGCCCAATCACAGTTTCTGGGATTGAGTCGTCTTTCTCTAAATAAGTAAATTAGCTCTAATACCCTTATTTGCTATCAACCTTATAACCCTAACGCAAACCAGATGGGCCTCGCTTCCCGAGCCCCCAAGCCGTGTGGCCCAGCCTCCTCGGGTCTGCCCATGGCTAATAGGCTTCCTTGGCCCCCACACCCCTCCCTCCTCATTCCCACGTTAACAGCCCCTCCCCAAGAAAAAAACTTTTGGATTACTGCCCGTAGGAGAGGCTTCCTGGGGTCCTCCCAGACCCCCCTGGGAAGCAGGCACAGGAACCAGAGATGACTCATTTTCAGGGTCAGCCCAGCGGCACCTTCTGTTCTCCTATCTCATACTTTATTATTTTGTAGTAAAAACGCATTGACGATTTTTCTTCCTTATTGTCAAAGTAGTGCTTTCATTTTTGAAAGAGGCGCAAAAAGAAGAAAATCCAAAATCGCCTCTAATCTCTCCTTAACATTCTGGGAGACAGCCATGCAGACGTTCATCCAGAGCAGAGGTCAGCACTTTTTTTCTCCCTATAAGAGGCCAGATAGTGAATATCCAGGGCTTTGTGGCTCTTTCTGGCTTCCCAGATAGCTCAGTTGGTGTGGCCCTTACTGTCCCTGCTGCAACTGCTGAACTCTGCTGGTATAGTGCGAAAACAGCCATAGGCACCACGCCAAGGAATGGATGGGCTATGTACCAATAAAACTTTATTTACAAAAAGACCCACAGTCAAGCAGGCTTTGGGCCACCTTGAGCCCAGGAGCCATAACTAGCTGACTGACCCCTCATCCAAAGCAGTGCTGTAGAATAGAAACAAACTGGGAACCACATGGTAACTTAGTGTTTCCCAGAAGTCCTCATTAGAAAAGGTAAAAACAGCTGAACTCTGTGTGCATAATATATTTTACTTAACCTAAAGTAGACAAAACGGGCTTCCTGGCCAGCTCAGTGGAAAGAATCAATGCAGGAGATGCAGGTTTGATTCCTGGGTCAGGAAGATCCCCTGGAGAAGGCAGTGACTACCCCACTCTGGTATTCTTACCTGGGAAATCCCATGGACAGAAGAGCCTGGCGAGCTACAGTCCATGAGGTTACAAGAGTGAGATACAACTGAGTGACTAAACAGCAACAATATAGACAAAATACTATTTTGATGTGAAACATGATTCTGAAAACCCATCAATGAGATGTTTTATATTTTTG
This sequence comes from Oryx dammah, assembly GCF_014754425.2. NCBI lineage: Eukaryota > Metazoa > Chordata > Mammalia > Artiodactyla > Bovidae > Oryx > Oryx dammah. Next base: position 52,584,863 of record NW_024070197.1, read on the forward strand.
GTAAGTCTTCAAACTCCAGACCTTATTTTATACTTATGCTGCTGCTGCTGCTACTGCTAAGTTGCTTCAGTCATGTTCGACTCTGTGCGACCCCATAGATGGCAGCCCACCAGGCTCCCCCATCCCTGGGATTCTCCAGGCAAGAACACTGGAGTGGTTTGCCATTTCCTTCTCCAATGCATGAAGGTGAAAAGTGAAAGTGAAGTCGTTCAGTCGTGTCTGACTCTTAGCGACCCCATGGACAGCAGCCCACCAGGCTCCTCCGTCCATGGGATTTTCCAGGCAAAAGTACTTATAGCACATTTCAATTCAGAATAGTCTCATTTCAGCTGCCCAGGAGCCAGGTGCGGCCAGAAGCCACTGTGCCAGGGGGGTGAGTCCTTACCACACTTCACCTCCCACGTTGCCTTACAAGGCGGCATCCTCCACTCTGTGTACCTGGTCGCCATCAGCTACTTAACCTCTCTCTGTCTAGTTCCCTCATCCGTCAAGTGAAGATCATAAGTGCATATCTCATAATGTGGGTGTAAGGACTGAACGAGAAGATGCTTAAAAGTCTAGCCTTAGGTCTTGTGAACAATAGACGATCAGTAAGTGTAAACTTCTAGGTTGGCTGCGGGCATGAAGGCAAAGCCAGAGAAAAAACTGGTTCTTGTTGGTATTCTCCTTATCCTCAACACCAAGACTGCTTTAGAAAAGAACCATCCTGGGCTTTCCTGGTGGCTAACTGGTAAAGAATCCATGTGCCAGTGCAGGAGACACGAGTTTGATCCCTGATTGGGAAGATCCCACATGCCATGCAGCAGCTAAGCCCACACACCACAACTATTGTGCCTGTGCTCTAGAGCCCAGGAACCGCAACTGCTAGAGCTTGTGACACACACACATACACACACAAAGCCACCACAATGAGAAGTTTGAGCACCGCAGTGAAGAGTGACCCCCCAGATGGATCACTCACCTAAATGGAAGATGTACAGCTATAAAGTTCCCAGGAAAAAACCCAGATGATAAACTCTACATCACCACGCCTTTGGAAACGAGTGCTTAGATGGCACCAAAAGCACAACCCATCAAAGAACAAAATGAACACATTGTCTCACATCAAAGTTAAAAGCATTTACTTTGTAAAAGTAAAGGAAACGTTAACAGAATGATAAGATAAGCAGTAGACTTGGAGAAAATATTTGAAATCATGTATCTGGTAAAAAGGACTGGTATCCAGAATATATTAAGAACTCTTAAAACTCAACAATAAGCAAACAAACCAACCAAATAAAAATAGGCCAAAGATCTAAACAGTCACTTAACTTCAGCAAAGAAGATATATGGGTGGCAAATAAGCATATGGAAAAGTGTTCTGCGTCATATGTCATTAAGGAAATACAAATCAAAACCTAAAGAGAGGGACTTGCCCAGTGGTCCAGTGGTTAAGACTTCACCTTCCAATGCAGAGTGTTCGGGTTCGATCCTTGGTCAGAGAGCTAAGATCCCACATGCCTCTTGGCCAAAAAAAAACCTCATAAAACAGAAGCAATATTGTAACAAATTCAATAAAGACTTTTTAAATGGGCCACATGAAAAAAAAAAACTTAAAAAACCTACAGAGATATCATAACATACCGCTCAGAACAACTAAAATCCCAGAACCTGATGGGAATTCCCATTCCCTGATGGTGCCACAAAATGGCACAGTTACCTTATAGGCAGTTTGGCGTTTTCCTATACAGTTAAACATACACTTACTATTATTGCTCAGGCTCTAAGTTGTGTCCAACTGTTTGCTACCCCATGGACTGCAGCACACCAGGCTCCTCTGTCCTCCATTATGTCCCAGAGTTTGATCAAATTCATGTTCACTGAGTCAGTGATGCTTTCTAACCATCTCATCCTCTGCTGCCCCCTTCTCCTTTTGCCTTCACTCTTTCCCAGTGTCTGGGTCTTTTCCAGTGAGTCGGTCAGCTCTTCGCATGAGGTAGCCAAAGTATCAGCGCTTCAGCTTCAGCATCAGTCCTTCCAATGAATATTCAGGGTTGATTTCCTTTAAGAACACTCATTATACACTCTAGCAGCCCTACTCCTGGGATTCATGCTGTTGCCATGTGGGTCTGTCAACTAAATGCCAGGGCCATGAGGCGGAGGTCCCACAGGCAGGCGGCTAGGCCCCAGTCCCCAAGCAGTGGGAGTTTGAGTTTTCTGAGCCCCTTGCCCACCTGCATGGACCTCACACCTCACCCCTGCAGCTCAGTCCTGTTCTCCTTGTGAAGTCCTCTTATCTGTACACTTTCTCCTAGATTTATAACATATAACCCACTCGTCCTTAGGCTTCCCTGGTGGCTCAGACAGTAAAGAATCTGCCTGCAATGCGGAAGACCTGGGTTTGATCCCTTGGTTGGAAAGATTCCCCTGGAGGAGGGGATGGCAACCCATTCCAGTACTCTCGCCTGGAGAATCCCCTTGGACAGAGGAGCCTGGCTGGCTGCAGTCCACGGGGTTGCAAAAAGTCAGACACCATTGAGCAACTAAGTACATACAGCACCCATTCTGAAACTTCCCACCCAGGCACCCCTCTGGCGAGCGCTATCAGCGCCGCACACGGGCTTCAAAGTCGTCTTGACCCGGGCTTCTTAGAACCTCGCTGCTCCAGACCGCACGTGACGCACGGGGAGGTGAGGAGAAAGCCAGCAATTTGCTCAGACTTATCTGACTGCAAACTGGTTTTTTCCACCGAGGCTTTCATGGTATTTGAAGGTGGGGAGATGGGCCCTCACAGAGCTCCCCAGCAGTCTTCCAGACAGGTCTTGTTATCAGCCCCATTGTGCAGATAAGGAAGTTGAGACCTGCAGAAGTTAGAGCCTTTGTTTGCTCAAGGCCACAAGTGTGTAAAAATGGGCTGGATTCTGACCCAGGCGGCCAAGCTCCACAGCCCACCCAGGGTCTGGCCCACCTGCCCTTTGGGGTCCCGTCCCAGCCCTACAGGGAGCTTTCAGCCACCCGGGCCCCTCCCACCCTTGGCTGCCCCATCCGCCCCATCCCCCCGACCCCCCCTGCTCTCAGACTGTGCCCCCGCTTTCCTGGATGCCAGCACCCCAGACCCCGAAGCTTGGCCTTCTGCCTCGACAGGGCCAAGACCTGCCCTGCGGTCCTCAGGGGCCAGATGCTCCAAGAAGCTGACCTGATGTCAATCTTGGTGGGGGCCTCTCTGGGAAAATGAGTCAGAGTTGGGCCCCCCAGCAGAAGGGCCAGAGCTTCCACTCCCAGCAGCATCCCTGGAGGAAGGCTGAGGGCCATGGGCAGGCTCAGGGCAGGAGGCTGGCTTCCAGGCCACGGCCGGATTTATGCTTATCACGTCTGCGGGCAGCTTGGCTCCAGGTTTGCTCCAGGCCTCAGAGCTTTCCTGAGCTCCTGGCAGCCTCTTGTGTCCTAGTAAGATGGGCCACCCAAGGCCATGCCCTTATCTGGGGCCCGGCCCTCTCCCTGGGCCTCAGGCTCCCCAGGGAGTCGCTTCCGCCCAAACCCACAAGAACCCTTGGCAGCTCCCCTCTCGGGAGCCTGCCCACCTGGAAACTTAATGTTCGCCTCCCTCTGGGTAAAAAAAGACCCCCATCAAATTTATTCTAGAAGCACATTATCCTGTGGGGAAGCCAAGAGAAGGAGTGGGAACACAGCTCCTGACGGAGATGGAATTCTCCAGACAGAGAAAAGGCGGAAGTGAGTGAGTAGTTATCAGCTTCCTCAACTGCGGAACGGGGCTGAGGTGGTTCTTATCTGGGAGGGTAAGTTGTGAAGACAGACGAGGCGATAAACACACAGCTCCTAGAGGAAAAAAGGGCACAGGGTTACTCTACACTGGTCATCGTGGTAACTGTTAACTGCTTCAATAATGACCTTCGTAATAAGAGAAACTCTTGAGACTCCCTTGGACTACAAGGAGATCCAACCAGTCAATCCTAAAGGCAATCAACCCTGAATATTCATTGGAAGGACTGATGCTGAAGCTCCAATCATTTGGCCACCTGAGGCGAAGAGCCAACTCATTGGAAAAGACCCTGATGCTGCAAAAGACTGGGGGCAGGAGGAGAAGGGGACGACAGAGGATGAGATGGCTGGATGGTGTCATCGACTCAGTGGATGTGTTTGAGCAAACTCCAGGAGATGGTGAAGGACAGGGAAGCCTGGCCTGCTGCAGTCCATGGGTTTGCAAAGAGTTGGACACGACTGAGTGGCTGAACAATAACAGCAGTGTAATAACCACAACACACTGACATCATAGCCGCACTGTACACAGCGGCTCCCTGCTGTACACCCTCTCCTGCTCCATGGGGATGAAGGAAGACCCGCAGTTTCCAGTGCGGAAACCAAGACTCTTGACCGTGAACTTGAGCTGCCGCCCACACACCCCTCCCACCCCGGCCCTCGGCTCCCACGGCTGCCTCTCAGCTCTTATATAGTTTTGCCAGGTTGGGGAGGAGGAGTTCAGAAGAAGTCCAGATCTCCCCACCCAGACATCCGTGTACATCCATGGGAGGCAAGGAGGACCTCCGGTGGACTGAGTCAGTTTCCCTGCATGTGGCTCCTGCACGGGGTGCTGCCTGGCCCAGGCGGTGGCCCAGACGCCCAGACTCAGCTACGTCCATCATGATGGATCAAGAGGGCTGTTGCGCGGGCTGAGTTTGGATAAAGAGCTCTGAGCCCATGAGGTAGATTCTTAGCCTCTAACACCCTTGGTCCAACCCCCAGAACCTTGCAGGTGGGGCATTTTTTGAAGAGAGGGTCTTTGAGGCAGTGATTACGTCAAGGATCTTGAGGTGAGACCATCCTGGAGTGCCTGCGTGGATCCTGGATCCCATGACAGGTGTCCTGATGAGAGGAGAGGAGAGGGGGGTATGGGACAGACCCGCAGGGAGAGACCACCTGAGGATGAAGGCAGAGACTAGAGTGATGCGGCCACAAGCCAAGGACACCCGGGGTCATGGGTACTTGGAGGACCCTCCCCTGACTTCACACCTCTTCCTTCCAGAGCTGAGCAAGGACTCCTTTCTGTTGTCGTGAGCACCCCCAGCCTAGGCCCCCTGGTTTTGTTACAGCAGCTCAGGATGCTCCCAGCACATGGCTCACGTTTGGTTAAGGGGCAGCTGTCCTCCCATCAGCAGGTACCTGCATGCCCCCACCCCTGGCCTGGCACCCAGGGCACAGCAGTGATGGAGACCTGCAAGATCTCAGAGTCTCGAGATCCTCATCTGCCAGGAAGAGACCAGAAGCGCACCTGGGCTCCCATCACCCACCCCACTAAAAGCCTGTAGTCCTCACGCCCCCCAGAAGCGAACCAGAACCAAGCTACTGGGGCCGATGACACTGCCTCCGGGGCCTCAGTTTCCTCATCTGTAAAATGGGCTTATTAGGAGCTCTTCACCTGCAAATACCTGCACATTGGATATTATTATATCATCTGCATTAAATCATGGAGCTGAACACCACAGTCTGTTCAAGTTAGGGACACCCTGATTCCAAGCGAAGAGTCCACTGGCTTCTTCCTTACAGAGAAAAACCAGATCAGTCCTCTTGCACATGAGCCCTGAGATCCCAGAGAAGTGAGTTCAGTCGGGGCCGGCCCAGGAGCAGCCGAGTCCTCCAGCGGCCACCTCCCCCAGGCCCGGTAGGGACTTAATCCATCCCACATGCAGCCCTGGCAGGCGCTGACCTTTGCCCATTAACCCCGAGCCCCGCTGCCCTGGCGGAGAACTACCGTCTGTCCCCGATAACCTCCCCGACATAATTCAGCCGGCCTCACGCAGGCTGCAGAGATGGGGCCGATAACACCGCCCGTTCTGGGGTCAAGTTAGCAGGGCACAGCTGACAGCCCTCACTGCCTGTAAAAAACAAGAGCCGTATCGCCGGCTTTAGGAAGTTACTGCCATGCTTTCTTCTCCCTAGAAACCCAGAGGAAACAGTAGAAGGCCAGCAAGGCTGGGAGGAGATGCCGTCCCCACAGACAGCGGCCAGGCCGCCCCAGAGAAGTCTCTCGCACACCCCTGAGCCGCCTTTGGCTAACAAAGCGCAGTGTGGCGCTGGCCTTGGTCAGTTTTCTCAGATAAAGCTGTAACATGGGCCCAGGGTCCTAAAGGAGAGCCCCGGGGCCCAAGGCCACAGCCAGCTTCCCCAGGGACAGTGTGAGGCCCTGATGCTCTCACATGAAGGCAGGTGGGCAGGTGGGTGGGCGCCACATTGCAGGGGTCCAGGAGCTCAGCTGGGCAGGGCCCCCTAGAAAGGCAGCAGGGCCCGCCCCTGAGGGCTCAGATCAGCAGGCCTGGGTCCAAGCCCAGCCCCCACACCCAGCTGAGCATGAGCAGCCTTGGAGAAGGCACATGGCCTCTTGGCCTCAGTCTTCTCATCTGTCAAGCGGGGGTAATGGGTGGGGGTTGGAGACTGGTGCTCCTGGAAGCTCTTAGGGCAGAAGCTAATGGTTCAGTCAAGAGCGTCTCCTGCTCCTTGAGGCCTTGAGGTCGCGTCACCCTGATAGCTCCTCACTGGGCAGGCAGGCAAGCCAGGACATGGCCCCACAAGCCCAGCTGGCCCCCAGGGATCAGGCCTAGATCCCTGTGGATGATGCTGCTGGAGCAAGTCCCCCACCCCATCCCTGCCCGACTTCCCCATCCAGGACACCTTCTCACCTGTGAACTCGAAGTGGGAGGGCTGTCAGCGTCCCCGCCATCACCCAAGGCAGGCCGCCAGGACTGCTACCCACACAGCAGGTGTGGTCCAGCACAGTGCCCACCGCCCATCCTGCAGGGCCCTGTGGGCGGAGGCCCTCACCCCGTGGCCAAGCTCTTGAGAAACAGAGTCAGGACTTGATACCTAGATGTGGGGAGCACAGAATATATACCTGGAAATAAGAACATGGCTTTGGACTGGGTAGCAGGTCACGGCTGGGAGAACTTGATGGGAAAATCGAGATGGCCTTGAACTGCTAATGGGAACGTGGAAGTCGAGGGTGGCTGGCGAGGACTCGGGAGGGGGCGGGCGTGGGGGGCAGCAATCTGAGAGAAGACCCGCATCCCTGAGCAGGCTATGTCCACCCCGCCCCTCGTGCCCTCTGGGCCTGGGAAAGCAGCAGAGGGGAAAGGGGAGGAGGGGGGTTGCAGGAACCGCACCAGGGAGCTCTGGGCCACGGAACCGCAGCGGCAGGAGCTGTAAGGAAGCCATGCTGGGCTCCAAAACAGAGGGAAGGAGCCGCTTTCTCTGAGCCCGCTTTGCCAGTCTGGACTGAGCAGTTTAGAGACTCGCTACTCAGAGCGGGGTCCCCGGACCAGCAGCTGCAGCATCACTGGGAAGCTCGCTGGAAATGTGGAGTCTCAGGCCCCACCCCAGGCCCTTCCAATCAGAGATTCTGAGAGGTGGCCAGCCTGCCAGCATCAATAGCGCGAGGGGTTTTCTGTTTCTATGGACATCTCCAGCTTGTTTGGAAACAGCAAAAAATACATGCACTTACGCACACATAGTAATATATGCATATGTGTGCATATATATTGTATATACTTATATATAAACATAGACATGTATAGGAATATATATAGTTATAAATCTCATGTTCGTAAGATTACTTGAAAGAGATGTTCTCTTTCACAGCAGTTGAACTTGTGAGTGGTCTTTTTAAAATATATTTATTTATGTGTTTATGTATTTAATTGGCTGGTCTTGGTTGTGGCACGTGGGATTTTCTGTCTTTGTTTCAGCATGCAGGATCTTTAGGTGTGGCACGTGGCCTCTAGTTCCCTGATCAGCGATGGAACCTGGGCTTCCTGTATTGGAAGTGCAGAGTCTTAACCACTGGACCACCAATGAGGTCCCTTGAGTGGTCCTTACAAAAATGCTGGGCAGACATGTTATATCTCAGCCACTCCGTGTTCATTTAGTCTTGATGTTAAGAATGTTTCCTGAAATGTAAAATAATGTACAGAAAAGTTTGTTAACTATGAGTGCACGGATCAATGAATCCTCTTAAAGTGACCCCATCGTGTACGCAGCCCCCCAGAACAGGAGAAAGAAGGTGACCTGCCGTCCCCCAAGCCCCCACAACCCCTCCCAGTCACTGCTCCCCGCCCCAGGACCCATGACTCTTTAACAGCCTCGTTTTGGCCCTCCCACTGTATCTCATTCAAACAAGAAATGTATAAGCGACACTCTGATTCTACCCATATGACTTGTTAGACGATGCACCAACATCATCTACTTACATTTGTTGGCAAAGACTTCAGCCCCTGCTTTGCTGGGCGCCCTCCATCACTGTGACCCGGGGTCCCTGCTCTCACAGCCCCTCTCTCCCTCTGGCCTGTGCTCTCCGCTCCTAGAGACCCCATCTCATTTGTTCAGGAACCACCATCGTGGGTGGAAGAGGATGAAGGTCAGGGTTCAGATCTCATCTCCACACTCTGCAGCTGGAGGACTCAGTGTGTCACAACAGCCTCAGTTTCCTCATCTGTAAAATGGGCATCTTGATAGGCCCTCCCTTGCAGGTGGCTGTGAAGGTCAACTCCATGGGCTGGTGTGTTAAGTGCAGGCAGCCCAGCCCCTGTTGAGGGGACGCTGGCGCCAGCCCTGGGGTTGGAGCCCCAGCTCCCTGACTGTACCGTGGGCCTGGCCACAACCCCTCTTACAGGTCAGGGGGAAGAATGATGTCTGTGAACGGTCTGGCATGTAGGGAAAGAGTCTTGCTGCCCCAATGTGTTATTTATGTTATTATTATTGTTATCTACCTGGCTCAGGAGGGCTGCCTCCTCGAGGCAGGTGGAGGTCACGCAGAGGGCAGCAGGGGAGGTCTGGACCCCCCCCGCCACGTTCCCCCTCCATCTGGGAGATAAAGTCTATCAGGGACCATCTGTGCCAGGACATGTCAGTTGTAACCTCTAGGAAAGCAAATGTGTCATCAGCCAGAGGCCAGCTCCCCGGGGCTGCAGATAACCCAGAGACCCTCATGGCCGGCGCTCACCCACGGAGAAGCAGGGAGGTACCCCCCACCCCGGGCACCCCATATAGAGCCCTGCCCTCCCCCACTCCTACCTACCCGCCTTCAGCAGGCCTCTTCCCGGCACCAGGAGACACACAAAGACACTCATGTAATGAGTGAGCCGGAGAGGTGCTGGGTCCCCTCGGCTACTTGGCACGTTATAAATCACCACCCTCTGATAAAGCCCAGCTTTCCTCCACCGAGGACGCTGGTCCTGGGAATTCTACCTGCCTTTTGAGATCCGCTGAGTGTGTGGCCCAGCAACCCCAAATCTAGCAACTTATTCTCCAAACCCAGGAAGCAAGGGTGTGTGTCAAGTTATTTAAGAGGCAAAAATACAGGAGCCTTACAATAATGGTGATGATTATCATCTCGCCTGTTGTCTCAAGGGGCTAATCTGCCAACCTTCAGTTTAAAAAACGATATTGATTTGTTTTGTAGTTCCAAACATCATCTGAGTCTGCAGAGGAGCTGGAAGCCGGGCAGCAGGAATGTTTATGTTGCCTGGCACACAGCAGACAAGCACCACTGCCACTGTGGATAATGCAGCCCCACCAAGGCCCAGAGGTGACCAGGCAGGTGAACCTGGGGACGGATTCATGAGCAGGGGGCGGAGAGAGGAGCCGGGTCTCAGACCCGCTCTGAGGACACCCGCTGCCCATGTGACTAATGGACCTACATGCAGGCTCCAGGCCAGATAAACGCATCCCCTGGCCAGGCCATTTTTCCTCCGCTATCTCCTGTTGAGGCCACGCTAACACCCCGTCAGCTGCCTCTGATGGATGGGCTCGGGGGGCCCAGCCCACCCCTTGTGCCGACCCTCAGGGGAGCTTGGCAGAAACAGCCTGCTAATCTTCAGGACTGGTTCTCTTTGGGGTGAACAACCCTAGACTAGAGCTTCTCACACTCTACAGACACCTATGCACACACACATGTGCACACACACATGTCCACACACATACACACTGCTATGCTCGGTCAGTCAACTTGTAAAGCTTGAAACTCAGCAAGCTCAGCTCCTAAGAACTTGTCTGAGTTCACAATGCCAGACACTCAGCTTCTTATTAACCCTCTGTGAGTCTATATAGGGGTTGCACTCAAGTTCCCAAGGGACTTCCCTGGTGGCTCAGACGGTTAAGAATCTGCTTGCAGTGCGACAGACCTGGGTTCAATCCCTGAGTCAGGAAGATCCCCTGGAGAAGGGAGTGGCAACCCACCCCAGTATTCTTGCCTGGAGAATCCCATGGACAGAGGAGCCTGGCGGGCTACAGTCCAGGGGGTCGCACAGAGTCAGACACGACTGAACAACTCACATACTTTCAAGGTGCCCACAGGAGTTGGGATGAGGAGGCTAGCTGACCACCACTTCCCAGGAAAGACCACACCAGCCCATTGTGGCCTGTCCACTTGCCTGCTGACTCAAACCCCAACGTTTCCTGGGAGAAGCCAGCCAACAGTCCTGTGCCCCTTAATCCTCAGACAGCCAGAAACAGCAGAGCGATCCTGAAGCCTCATGCCAAACACTCCACCTTCAAGCGATAAACTTCCTGTCAAGCGAAATAGAATGAGCTGCACTGGCTCCAGTTACAAAATGGACGTGGAAGCATCATGTGGCCACGCCAGATAAACAGTGGACTCCCCGAATGCCCCGGCCTCTCTGCGTTCCATCCATGCCCGTTGCAAACCCCACCCCTCACCCCCCAGCCGCCTCCAGGGAAATGACAAACACCGGATGGAACCAGTGGGACCCCGGAGGCCGGATGCCCACCATCCAGGACTGTTTATGCTGAGGCCGTCCTGGAAGAAAAATGTGAGAATGCCTTTTCAGAACATGGTGGCGAGCGAGGCCCATCCGGGTGCCAGGGAAGCCACACAATAGGGGCGAGTACATAGCGGAAGGACAGGGCTGGGCACGGCCGCCCTGGGGATGGAGTGGCCCCTGCCCTCCTCTTTCGGTCCAGGTCCTACAGAAGGCACTGGGTCCCGTTCTCCAACTGGTACTCCGTGTTGACCTCCCTCGACCCGGCAATTCGTGGGAGCCAAATCCATCATCCCGCTGATTGGCCAGGAAAACACTGAGTTCTGGGCAATGGACCCTCAGGCAGCCCCGCGGTTCCCTTGGGAGAGTCATTTGTACAAGTCCTTGCACCAATACAAGGCACCAAAACAAGTCTGGAAGCAGGTTTTTAATTATTATTTCAGCTCAAAGGCTACTTGTTCATTCAGAGGCAGGCGAGTTTCTCCAAAAAAAAGCCCAGTTTGCCTGAGCTCTTGGCCACATCGGCTGCTCAGATGACGCTCCTCACCCTTTCCCAAGGAGGAATCTGGACGCACACAGGTCCTCAGGGATCTGCAAGAGAACCAGGCTCCTCGGCAGCATCACCCTCACTAGTCTCCTATCTCACCAAGAACCAAATTTCTTGAGATAGCGGCCCAGAAAAAAAGCCAGTCAATCAATGCTTATCAAAGCTCCACCAGGCTCAAGGTACTACTGGTTAAGACTCACCAATCCCAGAGGCAAGTGCTGGTTGCTCCTTGGACTGAGAAAGCTCACCTTGGGTTTCCAGGAGACTAGCTTTGGGGGCTCCTCAGATACTGTGTTTCAAGTAAGGGCTCTGCCTTCCTATTGATCGTAGCTCTGTGACTGTGGCCACATGAACTTGCCCCTCTCTGCCTGGGTCTTCTCTGCAAAATGGAGGTAACAGTCATGTCTGCCCTTCGCCAGCAGCCGGTTGTGGAAGCCGAATGAGAAGATGCACATAAAACTCACAGCCTTGCTCTCGGCCTCACAGATCCGCTCTGGACAGTGAGGGGGTCGGGCTGTGTCTAACAGACCCCAGCTCAAAAGTCCATCTCTCTGCCTCACAGGAGTCCAAGTTCTGCTCTGCAAAGTCCACGGCGGGCAGGGGTCCTCCATCCTGCCATCCCCCACCTCACATGTCCTCATTGCTGGGTCCACAAAGGGAGGGGTACGGGACACCAGGCAGGTCCAGAACCACACCATCTCAGCCCACTGGCCAGCACTGTTCACGTGACCACATCCGGCTGCAAGGCAGGCTAGAAAGTGGAGTCCCTATTTGGGACCATCATTTCCCTCACTTGAATTTGGGTGTGCTGTTCTACAGGGAAAGACAAGTTAGCTATCAGGGGCCTGCAGACAGTCTACTCAGTCTATGCGATAATAATTGTTGTCTCCATTTTACAGATGAAGATGCCGAGGCTCGGAGAGATAAATGGCACCACCCCAAAACACACAGCTTCTGAGCCTCACCCAGGGGGTTGCACCGTCCCCTAAGCAGTGGTCACAGGGGCCTGTTTACTCCACGCTAACTCATGAGTCTTGGTGAACAAACAGGGTGGTCATCTAGGGGCAAGGGGAGGTTTGCAGGCCGGCCTCCGTATGTTACCGGGCATCCCAGGAAGAGACCACAACTGCCCAGGGTGGCAGGGCGGCCTCAGGAATGCAGCTGCCCCGAGGTGGGAGGTGGCCCAGGAGGCCCTCTCCACATGGGCCAGTTATTTTTGGAGTCTCCAGGGATTAAGAGAGCAGAGAAGGAGCCTCTCCCAAGGAGCTGAGGGTCCTTCACCCCACTCCAGCCCAAGCACTGTCCTCCCCAAGCCTCGCTGGGCAGTGTCCGGTGGGGCAGCAGGCGCAGGGAAGGGGCAACCCTGGACCCCTGCTCCTCTCTGAGCCGACTTGGCCGGGGGCTCATCACTTCACCCACTGGGACCAGGGCCAGGCGCCCCACGGGCATCATTAACCCTCGAGGACTGGCGTCGGCCCCACGTGGCTGCACTGCCACCACGCCTTCCCCAGCAAGAAATGACAGCCCAGTGACTCAGGTGGCCCAGAGGGGCTTGGAGGCCAGGCCACTGGGCACCTGTCTACCAGCCTCGCCCCGCATGGAGCCACCGTCTTCTTCACTGAGGTCAAGCTCAGTAGACACGCGGCTCCAGGCACCCCTCCCTGCAAAGGCTTTTACACGGGTATTCTGGAGCCACCCCGTGGACAGGTCTCAGGAAATCAAAGAGATTCAGGTTCTGTGGCCATGCTGGGTGTTCAGCCCAGACAATCTGCGTGCAGACTGTGACCCTGGCCTTCCTGGCTGTGCTTCCTATTGAGACAGCCCCCTGCCCCCACCCCACGGCCTCAGTCTTCTCATCTGTGACCTGGGGATGTGAGTGAACATTGGGCGGGGCTGCTGGAAGAAAGCTGTCTCTTCAGTGGTGGCAGTGGTGGGCACTGGCATCTTTGTCTTTCTCTTGAGTTTCCTTTACGTTTGAAACAAGATCAAAGCTTAAAATAATTAAATGCACGGAAGGAGAGATGGAGGTAGATCTACAGATTAAGGAAACCTCAGCGTCACCCTTGACCCTTGAAATTTAAATCCCGGTGCTTGCCCCCTGAGAAGCTGGTCTGGGACACAAATAACCGCAACCCAGGGAGAGGGGCGAGGGGGCGGCCCGGCACCAGCCCTGAGCCCAGAATGCCCTTGCGCGAGGCTGCAGAGGAGGCCTGGCTCCTTGAAACCAAACAGCACCTGTTTCAAGAACATCACTTCCCCCCATGAGGAGACCAAAGCTCAGGGGGGCCAGGGTTATGGGTCACCCCCTCCTCAGTGGAGGCTGGGATTGCCCCGCTGCGGGCTCAGTCCTGAGCCCCTGTTCCCAGGGAAACCAAGGTGCCAGGCGGTGGTGTCTGAGCGGCCTGCCGACACTCACGGAGACTGACGTGGCTGGGGCGGGTGGGGCGGGGGCCGAGGTGCGGGGCTCGCCTGAGGCATCCATCCCAGGGGAGAGGGAGCCGAGGTCTGCATCCACCAGCCCCCACCTGTCCCAGGATCGGGTCGCCCTTTCTGGTCTGCCTGGGGCCGGGCCTTCTCTGAAGCCTCAGGCTGACTCCAGGTACACGGGGAGGCCAGCGGTTCATCAGGAGGCTAGAGGGCCAAGGGGTGGGCCCGAGGCGGCCCTGCGTGCGGCCGCGTGTCTGCTCCTGGCCCACTCGCCCTTCCTCTGTCCCTCCCTTCACCACACTCTCCCGAGTCTTAGTATCTCTGATGACAAGAAAAGAGCAACAGAGGTCACTGTGAATTCTTACAAAAACACAAGGACTGTTTGCCCCAAATTTCTCCCCAGGAGAGTCGGCTCGCAGTGGGGGGTGCCTGGGCACAGCTTCCTTCCAACCAGGCCCTGCCTCCGGCCTCACGCTCCCGCCCCACCGCCATGCCTCCCCGGACACCTGGGGCCCATCGGGTGACACGTCATTGTGTATTTGAACAAGCAGCGGTGTCCATCAGCAGCCTGAGGCCACCACTGCCCGGCTTTGATGACCCGGTCCTGACCAGGCCCCTTTTAGACAGAAACTCCTCACTTGCTGGTGGTCAGGATCAGACTGACTCCCACATGGCAGTTTCCCTTTTTGATTCTGGGATGTTGAAATGATTAAACATCGCCTGGGGTGGGGTGCGGGGCATCCACGGTGAGTGAGGGTCTGCACCACTTGGGGGATGGGGGTCTCCGCACAGAGAAACAAGTCCCTTCTCCTCCCAGGCCCCAGCCAACCTGGGGACGCACGACAGAGAGAACGAGGCATCAGGCCAACCCAGAGAATTCCAAACCGGCTCATGGGAAACCACTTGTGCCTTTTCCCCCGACACAGAACCAGGGTCATCCCCTGATCAGAATAAATTGAGAGCCAGTTCCCTGGAACTCTGTGTCTCAGGGGATGGAGGCTGAACCCGAAACCCTGCAGGAACCAGTCATGCCATGTGACCTTGGGCAACCAACTTAAATTCTCTGCCTTTGTTTCGTCCTCTGGAAAACAAATGGAGACAATGAAATCTGCTACTGATATAAATTTTTAAAACACCTGATCTTGTGACTGTCATAAAATAACAGGGCAAGGCTAGTAACTGGGGCCATGGTGGCTGTGGTGGGGATTTGATGAGTTGCAAGGTTTGGAGGACTCAGAAGTTGGCTTGGCACAGAGCTCAGCCCTCAACTAGTTATTATTATTAGTGCCACCGTCACTGTGAGGCAGAGTGTGGTGTAGGAGAAAGACTACTGGCTTTGGAGACTGAGAAGTCAGTGGGCTCAGCCGCTTACTGTGTGTCTTTAGGAGACTCGCCTAACCTCTCTGAGCTTAGTTCTTCATCCATACGTTTGTTTATTTTGGGGGGCAAATAAGATAATGCAGCATTTTTTTAAATGTATAGCATGGATGTTTGGGTGGTAACAGATGATTATAGGTGATCAATGGGCAGACTTTTTTATTTTAATGGTAAATGTATTTCTTTTCATGTTTATTAGGGGGAAACGCAGAATTAAGTACCAAGCCTGTCATTTTTCAGGAATCGTTACTGGGACCGAGACTGCTTTTACATATGTTTGAATGTCTTCTACAGTGAGTCTATTTATAGAAAACTATTAGTAAAATGTACAGGGGGAACCAAACACACAGCAGGAGTGGGGGAGGCCGTGCCCAGCGTAGCCCCTGGAGCGCCGGCATCCCCACGGCTGCGGCTGCCCCTCTCCGCTTCTCACCCGCATGGGGCATTGCTCCACCCTGCCGCCGAGGGAAGCCTGGGAGCTCTGGGAAGCGAGGGATGAACTCCTCACTTCCCATCCAGCACCTCGGGGGTGCAGCACTGAGGGTCCCCAGGAGGCTGAGCCTCGCCTGCCCGCACGCTTCCTAATGACCTTTTCAGCATCCCTTGGCCCGTGGCCCCTTCTCCGTCTTCGCTCAGCAGGGTAACATCTTCAAGTCTCTCTTCTATCTTTCCAGGACCCTTATGATCATACTGGACCTCCTCAGATAACCTAAGATGATCTCTATCTTCTTGTCTTTCTGGTTGAATGTTTTATTGAAGTGTGCTTGATTTACACTGTTGCTTTAACTTCTGCGTCCAGCAAAGTGACTCAGCTGCGCATGTGTATTCTTTTTCATATTCTTTTCCATTGTGGCTTATCACAGGATATTGAATATAGTTTCCTGTGCTCTATAGCAGGACCTTGTTTATCCATTCTATATGCAATAGTTTACATCTACTAACCCCAAACTCTCACTCCATGCTTCCCCCAACTGCCTCCCCCATGGCAACCATAAGTCTATTGTCTGTCCGTGAGCCTGTTTCTGTTTCATAAATGTGTTTATTCGTGTTGTGTTTTGGATTCCACATATAAGTGACACTGTGTTTGTCTTGTTCTTTCTGACTTACTTCATTGAGTATGATAATGTCTGGGTCCATCCATGGTGCTGCAAATGGCATTATTTCATTTTTTATGGCTGAGTGGTATTCCAGTGCATGTTTGTCCCACATCTTCTTTATCCGTTCCTCTAGTAACAGACATTCAGGCGGTTTCCATGTCTTAGCAACTGGAGAAGGCAATGGCGCCCCACTCCAGTACTCTTGCCTGGAAAATCCCATGGACGGAGGAACCTGGTGGGCTGCAGGCCATGGGGTCGCTAAGGGTCGGGCACGACAGAAGCGACTTAGCAGCAGCAGCAGCAGCAATTGTAAATAGTGCTGCTATGAGCACAGTAGTGCACTTCAGATTGTGGTTCTGTCGGATGTGTGCCCGGGAGTGGGGGTGCAGTTTTAGTTTTTAAGGAACCTCCATACGGTTCTCCATAGTAGCTACATCAATTTACATTCCCACCAAGAGTATAAGGGGGGTTCCCTTTTCTCCACACCTTTTCCAGCATTTGTTTTTTGTAGACTTTTTAATGGTGGCCATTCTGACCACTGTGAGGTGGTACCTCATTGTAGTTTTGATTTGCATTTTTCTAATAATTAACCATGTTGAGTATCTTCTCATGTGTCTATTGGCCATCTGCACGTCTTTGGGGACCATTATCCTGCCAGCCACAGGATTCCTGGATCACACTCCCCCCAAAAGCTACCTGCCCCCAAATCCTTATCTCAGGCAATGCTTCTGGGGACCCAACCCCCACCCCGAGACAAGGCATACCACCACTCAGCCTCAAGGGTCCCCCATCTTGTGCTCTTGGGAGCCCGTGTGAGACTTCTGTGTGTGGAATTGACATCACACTCTGTGATTCCCTCTTGGAGCCAAACACACCCACTGGAGGCCACTGTTCCCAGAAACCCTGGAGTTTCAGCTAAAGGAATATGAAGTTTTATTTCAAAGTTACCCTAATGGCCTGTTCACCTAAAAGAAAGACCTCAAACAATATTGGCCGCTTTCCCCAAACTTCTCAGAGCCCCTCTGTCTCCAGTAGCTGCCGTAGGTCCAGTAGGTTCCTGTCCTTGGCGGTCAGGCATGTATTTGGGACAGAACAGATTCCCTGCTCAGCCGAGGTGGGGAAACAATAGGAAACAGGGTCCTTGTTGTGAGAAGGGAAGATTATTCCCCAAGCTCTGTACTTGGGAGTGGAGTCTGGTTGCCCCGTCTTTGAGACCCAGCTCCTCTCCTTCTTAGTGAAGAGAAACTTCATTTCCCCAAGCCTCCATTTTCCCATCTGTGAAATGGGGTGATAACATTCACCCAGCTCCAGGGGTGATATTCAGAGTGTCTAGCAGCTCACACAGAACAGGCATCAAACATTCCAAGCAGGGCCAGGCCCAAACAACTGATATGGGAAGCCAGCACCGTGAGCGGAGCACCCGCCTCGCCCACGCCAGGACCATCGTGAGGACATGATGAGAGCTTGGGCAATGCAGGTTGTCCTCCAGCAGTGGGGACACGATGACCTGCCCTCATCCTACCAAGGCCATCAGGTCACATCACTGTGCTGAAGACAAGTTCCTCCGCTGGAGGCAAATTGAGCCTTTCCTAAAGCAAGTCCTGGCAACCGCGGGGAGGGCAGACCTTGCTGACCACGCTGGGACCAGGCAGCAGAGGCCGCTATGCTCGAGGGAAAGCAGAGTCAGGATTGGTCCCAGCTCTACCACGTCTGGACTTTATCTTGAAAATCAGGACACGTCTCACTTAGGCTTGCCCCAAATTGCTCAATGCGAGCATCAGATCTTGGCATCGTCTGTCTGGACAGAGGGCCATGTGGAGAGGAGTCTCTGAAGCCAGGGTCCAGGGTGGGGGGTGGGGCGCGCGTGCAGGGCAGTTGCTCCCCTGCTCCGTAAAGGGCAGCTGGCTGGGCTCTGAAGCTGGGGGAGACTTGGGGACAGTGTGACCTGGAGCTCAACGAGGCCAACATCTGCAGATCCTGTCCAAGCCACAGCCAGAGCCCAGCTGTCCTGTTCTATCCTGTTACCTATTAGGGGACACAAACCCTGCAGAGACCCGGCCTGGCTTTGGAAACCCAATGTGGGTGATTCCTACGCCCTGAGTCACGCTGGGAAGAAAGCCTTGGTGGGCCGCGTTGCACAGGGCGGGTTCCTGTTTCCCATTTTGTCTTTCCACATTCTCATCCTGTTTTGGGCCTGCGGCAAGGTGGGGTGGGGTATGGAGACAGGGCAGGCCCTCACCTTGGGGATCCTGGCAGGGAAACGGAACAGAGGAAAACGACAGATGGGACACGTGCCACCTCTGCTGGCCTCATGGGAGTCATCCACGGGGAGTGGGGGCGGCGAAGAACCTCCCCTGCAGGCAGCTTGGGAGGAGGGGTGGGGGCTCAGAGCCCACCCTGCAGCTCCATCCCTGAGTTCCTCAGAGAGGTCAGCCATGGAGTCACACACAGCCACAAACAAAAGAGCAGTGCCATTTGCGTGCAGAACCCTTTACATATATTATCACATATGATTTCATTCAGTCTTCACAGTACACCCGCAGCAGAAGCCAAGGCCCAGAGAGGTTATGTAAGTCGCCCAAGGACACACAGCCAGCAAGTAGTGGAGCCTGGACTTGCCATCTGGCCCATGAGATGCTAAAGCCCCCGGGGGAACATAGCGGGGTGGAGCTGTAGACGCACCGCGTGTCTTCTTTGAGGACCTCAGTGAACGATGTGTCTCAGGCAGAGACACATCAGAGGTGCATCAGGCAGAGGGAGCAGAGAGTGTGGTCATTCACAGGAGACGCTGTTTGCTCAAAAGCAAGGGCTTTTTGAAGGAAATGAGATCCTGGGACCAGGAGATCCCGACGCCAGGGCCAGGCCCTCTGATCACGGAGCCCTCAGCTGAAAGCCCGTGCTCTGGTTCCCAGTCTAAGTGAATGCCAGCCGGCACCGTCCCTTTCAGGGCTCAAAACATCCAACTGCCGGCGCCAAGGTCTCCATGCTGCATGGTGCCACCCCCCATCGTGCTTGTCCGTTTGGAAATCGGGTCTCTGCTGAGGTGGTCAGTTACAATGAGGTTATGCTAGGTGAGACTGGGCACTAAATGCATCAACTGCCATCCTGATGGGAAGGCCACGTGAAGACACCACAGTGGGGGCCTGGGATGTGGGGGTGGAGAAGCCACGTGAGGATGGAGGCAGAGGTCGGGGCAGTGCAGCCAGTCAAGTGACACCCGGGAGAGCCGGCAGCCTTGCAAAGCTGCAAGCCAGGCCAGGAGGGCCTCCTCCTAGAGCTATCAGAGCTGCCCTGCAACACAGATTGCAGACTCCTGGCCTCCAGCTTGTGACAGCAGCCTGAGCACAAGGTGAACTGGAGGCGTTAACATCCCTCAGAGCAGCCTGCAGCCAACAACACGTGAGAGCCGATGAGTAGATATGGGCCCCTCACCCCCTGGGTGGGACGGTCCACTTCCCAAAGCTTCAGTGGGAAGCACATCTTCACTGCTCACTCTTATTGGTGAGAGCTAGTCACGTGACCCCTGTGGTGCAGAGAAGTCTGGGAAATGTAGTCCCTGGCCAGGCATGCCACCTAAGGAGCTCTAGGGAAAGGGGGGCAGTTTTTGGAAGAAGACGACTAGCCATGGATGCATAATAAGTATTTGCTTGATTAATTAACTAGTGTATTAACTAATGAGTGAGCAAACAAACCACTTGGAAAAGCTATTTCATAAATGGAGGCTGGACACTGAACTGTCTTGTGTGTGCATGCTAAGTCACTGCAGTCGTTCGTGTCTGACTCTTTGCAACCCTGCCAGGCTCCTCTGTCCATGGGATCCTCCAAGCAAGGATACCGCAGAGGGATGCCACGCCTTGCTGAGCTGCCTCGAGGACCCTCAAATCAAACATTCTGGGCCACAGATCTGGAAGAGAGCCTGACGTGGGCCCCGTCAGCCCCCTGCCTGCTTCCCTCCCTATACCCCTATACCTCCCTATACCAGGTGCTTCACCCACTAGTGGGGCCTTCCAGGGGTCCTAGAGGCCGGCCCGCCAGCCGCTGCCTTTCCCATGGGGAGAAATAGGCCCAGGGTGGCGTGGGGACAGGCCAGGGCCACGAGGAGAGTTTCTCAGTGAGGAGCCAGGCCCCTGGCTGCCTGACCCCAGGCCAGTGCCTGGGCCACTCAATAGCCGCTGGACCCTCATTGTTCAGCTAATTACTGCAAGTCCAGGCCTGTGCAGCGTCTGTGTGGGGACGCTGTGTAAACATTTCCTCTTAGGCAGAGCAGGAAATGAAGGGATGATGAGGTCAAGTGACTTAACTGGGCCCCTGCCGCCCTGCCCATCATCCCGGCCCCCACCCGAGCCTGCCTGCGGCCCTTCCCAGGGCTTCTGAGTCAGGTCAGAAGGACGGCCAAGGGGCTGTGGGCCCTCCATCACCTTCTGCGCCTGGACCAGGGAACCCTGGGGTTGAACCCTGCCCTGTACTTCCTGGCTGGGTGCTGTTGGGAAAGTTGCTCAACCTCTCTGAGCTCTCATTTCCTTCTCTGCCAAGTCCCTTCCTCCCTCACGGAGTTGTGAGGATCGAATGACAACATGTGGGCAAAGCATTTGGCACAAGCCCTGACAGTGGGTTCTCACTCTTTTCCTAATTTCTAAGTTCTTTTGAAAGATTAGTCACTGAACTATACACTTTAAAATAATTGTGTGAATTTCACTATAAATGTGAAACATATTTATATTTCATTTAAATACATGTGAATTCACCCCACTTTTAAAAGATTATGTTTTATATTTTTTTCTCCACTGTCCCCCATCACATGCATACTTATACACTTATACACACTCAAAACTCACACATCCACATGTTCTCTCTCTCTCTCTCTCTCTCTCTCACACACACACTAAATTGTTATCACTTTGGGAACTCACAACACCCCTGCAGAGGTATACACCCATCCTACAGATGGGTAAACTGAGGCTCAGAGAAACAAGCCACTAGAGGTCATCATTAGTGGCAGGACCAAGAGCCAGCCTCAGTTCCACTCCAAAGCTGGAAATAACACTGACTGCAGATCCACCCATGTCCGCCCCAAGTCTCACACAATCCAGGCATTTATGAAGTGCCTCCGAGGCCTGCCCTATCCCAGGCACTGGGCTTGGAGCCTTCCCCTCCCTACGGACTTTTGTGCTCAAAGGAACTTCAAGATGAGTCAATCTGGCACCCCATTTAAAGAAAAGTAAACAGACCAGAGAGGTTAAGTGACTAGCCCAAGGTCACACAGCTAATTAGTACCAGACCAGACACACAGCTGAGGCTTCCTGTTCCCCCACCCTCTCCCTGGCCAGGGCAGCCCCTGGCCTTGCTGCAGACATCTCCTGGGGAATTCTGCTCCAAAGACAGAGCCCTGCGGCTGTGACACAGGCAGGCAGGCCAGCCGGCAATGATGGGCTGCAGCAGACCCGACGGACTCTGAGAAGTTTGAGATAACAAGCTCCACTCCTGGGCTCCTCAGAATCTAAGAGCCGTGCCACAGGTCTCTGTGTGTCCTAAAAAGAGAAGAGTCACTTTGAAGCTTAGGAGGAGACAGTTTCCCAAGTGCCTGTGTATCAGATCAAGTCATTCTCCCCCTCATGTGGACTGTGGGATTTTTGAAAAAAATATTTCCCATTAAACTTAAAAATAAGTTCAAAGAGAAAAAAAGAAACAAGCCCTTCTTAGCAAGGCAGAGATCTCAAGCTGTCAGGAATTGGCTGCCCTCTGCTGGACAAAAGGGGCACGGCCACGTCATAATCAGCCCTTCAACACCCCGGGTTAGCCTGGATCTGAGTAGCTGTGCTTGTCGTGGGCTTGCATTCTCTCCATAACTAACAGCCACTCAGAGGTCGGAAAGGCGTTCAGTGCGTGATCTGTGCTGTCACTCATCCGTTCACCCGGCCGCACATTTTGATTGACCGGCTGCTGTCTGTTGAGCTACATTCTGGGACGTTCTACAGAGCAAACGCATTCCAGAGGGGACCACAGGTGACAAGCGCATTAAAACCTAACAGACAAAGCAAATTAACAACAGGGGAAAAAAAGCCGAGTGGATGTAAGTGCTGTGACGTCAAATCACAGAAGCAAGGAAGGGGCCATGGGGGCCTCACGGAGCACAGAGTGAATGCAGTGAGGAGTGGGGCCGCTGGGCGGAACAGCAGGCCCGGCAGAGGGAGCAGCCAGCGCGAAGGCGGGGCCGACAGAGCGTGTCTGCCTGGTCAGAGGAGAGTAAGCGCCGCCGGCTGGG
Organism: Oryx dammah; assembly: GCF_014754425.2. Classification (NCBI taxonomy): domain Eukaryota; kingdom Metazoa; phylum Chordata; class Mammalia; order Artiodactyla; family Bovidae; genus Oryx; species Oryx dammah. The sequence continues at coordinate 52,607,336 of NW_024070197.1, forward strand.
CTGGACGAAGGGATGGAGAAGAGGGCGGGGACGCAGCGGATGGGGCCGTTGCCCCCAGCCCCTCCACCCCCGACGTCTGAATCAGAGTGGTGCAAACTTGTGTCCTCTGTCCAGACCATGGACAAAGGAAGCAGGGGCTCTTTGCACTAGGGGGACCCCCGAGGACTGCTCCTTGGAGGAGCTTGGAAGTGAGAGCAGGGCTGCACGTGTCTCCTCCAGCGGGGAGTCCCAGGGCCCCCCACTCGGGAATGAGACAAGCCTGGGAAAGAACCTGAGACGTAGCCTCCCCCTCTTCATGGGGAAGCAGTGGGGGGTGGGGGGACACGGCTCACATTAGGAAGAGCCAGCTAGATTCTAAACCTCAGCACAGGATGGATCGGGGCTGGTTTCCCTGTGGTCTGTGTCCTGCCACTCCCCCTCAGGGCACCCAGAGGCTGCTGAGCGGGGGAGTGGGGAGGGCCTCGGCGGGAGGCTGCAGGCCGCCCCCGCGTGCTGAGCACAGGCATCGGCATCCCACGCTCGGCTTCCTCTCAGGAAGGGGCCCGCCTCCCTCCAGCTCGGGTCACGATGACGGATGGAGGGCAGCTGACTCCTGGCCCCGGGGTCAGGCACCCACGTGTACCCACAGCCAGGCAGCACCCGAGCGGCCCGCAGGCGGGCACCTGGTCCCTGTGAGTGGTGGCAGGGAGGGCAAGGCTCCGCCCCATTCCTTCCCCCTCCCCAGAGCTGCCTTCCCTTGAGGCCAAGGAGAGTGGCACGGGCCAGGGGCATCCACATAGCTGAGGCCAGAGGGAAATTCAGAGTCTCAGGCCCACCCACCCCCTGAACGTGCTCACCCTCGTGGTCCCAGTGCACTGGGCAGGTGAGACCAGCCTGTGCCCTGCCAGCCTCTCCTGGCTCCTGTGTCTTCCTCACTGAAGGCTCCACGCAGCCCATGAGGGTCAGCTCTGGGCAACGCCGGGTGCCCATCCTGGGACAGCCCCGGGCCGGCCCTCCATCCACCCTGCTGAGCCCAGATACTCCAGTGCCAGGGCCCCCGGCCTGCCTTCCCACCACCACCAGCACCCAGGCCTTCTGAGCAGCCCCAGAAGGCAGTGGCGCAGCCATGCCAGCTCACAGCCACCAGCGCTTCCCAGCAGGCCCGAGGGGAAAGCGCTCCTCAAGCACTGACATGTGAATGTCTGGAAGGAAGAGGTGCCAGCTACGCCGGGATGCCCTGGGTCCACCGCCTCGGGGTCCAGGCAGCCCCAGGGCCAGCCCAGCACAAGAGCACTCACCAGGCGGCTGAAAGGTTGTGGGAACAAGGTGTGGCCGTGACACGCGGGTTATGTGAGAGCCCTGCTGAAATTGTGTGCTGGCTTTGGGACCCCTGACATGTAGCCCAGGGACCCCAGGGAAAGAAGCGGGCAGTTAGCCCCCGGCCAGGCCTGTAGTCAGCCAGCAACTCAGGTGGAGACTGCTCCCACGGGCTGAGCCCTCAGCTCATGCAGACACTTGCCTTGAGGGTTATCTGCCCTCAGACGAGTTTTTCAAACGTTCATTATGAAGTTTTCAAATTGAGAAAACAAGTAATGAAAGTGAATGGTTCTCATATATCCACAACTTCGACTCAACAATTACAATCTTTTTGCCTAAGCCTCTTCTCATCTGAGAGTTGGAGAGGTGTGTTGAACCATTTTAGATTGTCTGGCGGACAGCAGGACCCTTCCACCCTAAATACTGCAGCACGCATCGCCAGAAAGCCATCCTTACACATGCTCACCATGCCATCTGCTCACCTAGCAAAGTCAGCATCCATCTCCTAACACCGTCAGATACCCGGCCCACTTCCAGATTTCGCCCAGTTGCCCCCAGCATGTCCTTCAGGGCTGGCTTTTTAACCAGGACCCAGTCGAGAATGACAAGCCATGATTGGCAGTTCCAACATCTTGTGACTCTGGATCGGTGTCCCCCACTCACCCCAATATTACCCTGCCGTGGACTGTCGAGCTCTGCCGTGTGACTCACCCTCCGGAGCCCCAGTGGGGTCAGGCTGAGGCTGGCTATCGCAAAAATTGCTGCTGGCCTGGCTTCTTCTTTCTTTCTGATTGCCTCACCCCTTCCTGGTGTCTTCCAGAGTCTGTTTCTAGCAAATCCTATATATGACAGTCAGTTGATTACCTTCCCGATTAGCATGCTTAGAAATCTTATAAATCAATGCAGCTGCTCCCCAGGGAGAAATAATTCATATTTACATAAATGTGCATACAGTTCTGGGTCCCCTAGAAGTCTACTGCACCTGCCTTGAGACCCTGAGCCCCAGGTGAAGATCTGCTGCCCATGTGTGTGTTTGTGTGAGTGTGTGAGTGTGTGTGTGTGTGTGTGTGTGTGTCCAGTGGATTGGGATGGGCAGGACAGCAGCCTGCATTTGGATATCAGCCACCCACCAGCAGGTTGAGTGGCCTTAGGCAATTTCTTTCCCTTCTCTCAGTTCAGTTTCCTCGCTGCAGAAGTGGGTATAACACCACCACAGTCTCAGATTCTCATGGCGACCCGTTATAATAATCCATATAAAGCCCTTAGCACAGTGCCTGAACTCCTGGCAAGAACAGTATAAATGCTGACACTGTTATTGTTGTTACTCTACTGTTAGCTGCTCACATCAGTACTGACTTGCTTGTTATTAGGATAATTAAATATGCCGAACCACTTGGTGGCGGTTCAGGCACTCAGTCGTGTCCAAGTCTTGAGACCCCATGAACTGTAGCCCACCAGGCTCCTCTGTCCCTGGGATTCTCCAGGCAAGAATACTGGAGTGGGTTGCCATTTCCTTCTCCAGGGGATCTTCCTGACCCAGGAATCAAACCCGAGTGTCCTGCATTGCAGGCAGATTCTTTACCTACCGTCTGAGCTATTGAGGGAAGCCTAACCACTGAGAGGCCATTTAGAAAGGTCTGACTCACTCCCAGGATCTAGGTCTTTGAAATTATATGTAGTAGCTACTTTCTACCTTCGATCTCCATTAAATCTGAAGACAGGTCTGTGAGGGGTGATGCTCCCAGCCAAGGACACCCGGGTGCAGAGTGGGGGGCAGGGGTCCTGCCCCAGGTCGCGCACTAGCAGGACTGACGTGGGCTGGTTCGGGACCTGCCACGACCGGGGAGACCCCCAGCTGTCACTTCCAGCGAGTGCTGTCTCTCTGGAAAGACTCCTGGAGGACCGGAAATCTGGACCTGTTGTCTTAACCGCCACGTCTTCTGCTGTTCATCAACCTTGGAAACCAGCTGCGAAAACTCCGTTTCCGCCTCGCGGGTTCCCATGAGGTGGGGAAAGTGCAGCGCTGTCAGTGGTTCACAGCCTTCACCCTTTCCTCTCCTTTCCAATTCAGGAACTGAGTGTAGTTCCTTTCTCCGCAAACAGGGGTGAGAGAGGAAGCAGTTTCTGCCCACCGCAGCCTGTGCAGGCGGAGACGTGGGTGGGCTGCTGATTTCCTGCCTGCACTTTGCCCCTTGACTCTCCCCCCAACCCCACCCAGCCCATCCTTTCAAACAAACGGGCTGCCTCCAGCCACAAATTCCTGCCGTTCCTGCCAGGCAGCCCACCTGGATTTCAACCACTCACCAGACAAGAACTGTGGTGCTGGAGAAGACTCTTGAGAGTTCCTTGGACTCAGGGAGATCAAACCAGTCAATCCTAAAGGAAATCAGTCCTGAATATTCATTGGAAGGACTGATGCTGAAGCTGAAGCTCCAATATACTTTGGCCACCTGATTCGAAGAGCCGACTCATTGGGAAAAAACCCTGTTGCAGGGAAAGATTGAGGGCAGGAAAAGAGGATGGCAGAGGGTGAGATGGTTGGATGCATCGCCGACTCAATGGACATGAGTTTGAGCAAGCTCTGGGAGATGGAGAAGGACAGGGAAGCCTGGCGTGCTGCAGTCCACAGGATCGCAAAGAGTCAGACGTGACTGAGCGACTAAGCAACAACTAGACAAGAATAGGCAAGGATGGCCAAGGTTGGCAGAGGGATCTCCTTTGAGATAAAAGGGTGAGCTTCCTTCACCAGTGACACAGCCATCTGTCCATCCCCTCCAGGCAGCCACCAACCACACTGGGGTCCCCACTGCTCAGTGGAGAAATACCTGGAGCAGAACAAAGGAACCAAGCCACCCACAGTGGCATCAGTAAAACCAGAATGATACTACTGTGATGGACTTACTGGACCAGGCCACCTAGAATCTAGTCTAAGACCTTGCCTCGTCCAATGCTTACATCGCCAAGAAGCTGACATCCAGCTTGCCTGCTTCCAGGAGTGCGGAGCTCATTCCTTTCCAGGGCTGGGAAGCTCATTCCCCATGATAAGATGGAGTTGGCCTCCTGCCTCCTCCTCCATGGAACCTTTAGAGCCAGCCCCATAATCGAGCCTCGTTACAGCCCAAGAGACACTTGACTACAGCTGGCATCAGCTGAATACAGCTGAACACAACACCCTTTAGTTCCTTCACCCTTTCTCTGGTTTCATCCCCATCAGAACCCCTCTCCCTGGACACAGATGCCAACACTGACTGAAGGCGTCCTTCATGCCAGGACCTGGGACATTCTCTGAGTCTGCACAACAAGACGGCCACACTGATACTATTCTCATCCCTGTGCCACAGATGACTTAGGGATCTTCCAGAGCATCTATAAAAGACCTATGAGCGTGAAAAGATGGAGTGAACGTCTTACGGACTGATGTGGAATGTTCTTCTGGACATGACGTACATGTGGCATGTCTGCCTAGAGAGCTTTACAGCTCATATCCATTGAGTTAGTGATACCATCCAACCATCTTGTCCTCTGTTGTCCCCTTCTCCTCCTGCCTTCAATCTTTCCCAGCATCAGGGTCTTTTCCAATAAGTCGACTCTTCGCATCAGGTGGCCAAAGTATTAGAGCTTCAGCTTTAGCATCAGTCCTTCCAATGAATATTCAGGGTTGATCTCCTTTAGAATAAGTTGTAAAGATCTTTGCTGCTGCTGCTAAGTCGCTTCAGTCGTGTCTGACTCTTTGCAACCCCATAGACGGAAGCCCAGCAGGCTCCCCCCGTCCCTGGGATTCTCCAGGCAAGAATATTGGAGTGGGTTGCCATTTCCTTCTCCAATGCATGGAAGTGAAAAGTGAAAGTTAAGTCCCTCAGTTGTGTCCGACTCTTAGCGACCCATGGACTGCAGCCCACCAGGCTCCTCCATCCATGGGATTCTCCAGGCAAGAGTACTGGAGTGGGGTGCCATTGTCTTCGGGAGGGGCTTTAGGGAATGGAGGGGAGAGGTCCTTTTCACTGTCTGTCCTTTTTCACTGTTCGAAATTAGTTTTACCCTGTGTAATTATCGCCTCCTTGAAATGGTTTTCCAAATAGAAAAGTAGGAACCCCGAGAGTCGGGAGACCGTGGAATAGTCTTCTGTCCCCTGCAGGGAGACGGGGTTGGGGGTGGTCTGATATCTGTTTGAAAGGAGAGGAGAGGAAAGAGGATCGCCTTTGGGAAAACTTTAGCCAAATTTGATCACGTAGCAGGCATCACGTGTTGGGCAGGGAGAACACTGGGATGAGCCCGAAAAGGGCCGGAGATCTGCTGTGCAAATCTTGCCCCTTGGCCAGCGCGGTAGAGATGCAATAGACCCCTGACTTACCGAAACCACACCCTTTCCCGCTGACCGCAGCAGCCATCGCTCAGACACCAGCAGGAGATGAGGGAAGTTTCCAACTGGAGACGGCGCTCTGGCCCTTAGCCACCAGCTCCACCCCCGGCCCAGGCGAGGTCCCTGGGCAGTGCCCCGACCAGCACTGCGGGAATGACCTGGACCAGGTGGTGTTTGCTAGGCCTGGCCTGCCTCCCAGCCCTGCCAGGCAGAGGGGCCTCCCACCTGTGGGCCTCCCTGAGAGAAAAGCTCCCAGCAGCTCAAATATTTCTCCCCGCAGGTGCCAGATCCCTCCCCCGCACACCTCCACCCACAGGCCCTCTAGAAGAGCAGACCGTGCAGGCTTTCACCAGTCCTTGTCTCAGAGAGACCTCAGGTGGGGAGCCAAGAGGAAAAAGGCTGAGTGGGTCCTGAAACTCATCGTCAAGGACATCTCACACACTGATAGGGTGTTGGGCTGCGGGACTGGCCCCCATCCACAGCCTTAACCTCCTGCTCTGAACTCAACCAGGGAAGCCATTTGATGAGCAAAAAGACATAGCTCTGAGGATGTTTAGCTCAGCATGGTTATGACAGCAAATAATGGGAAACAGCCTCAGTGTCCCCCAGGCAGGGCTGGGTGATATAAAGGAGGGTAGAGTCACAGGACACAGCGCTTCCACTGCCCTTAAAGTGTGGGTATGGGAGTGCTTCTGTGGGTGTGGAAGTATGTTTTCCAGATGCTGTTAAATGGAAAAAGGAAGTTACAAAATAGTGAGTGTTACATGACTGATTTTGTAAAACACTACATACATATGCACGACCTAGGTACAAACAAAATGCCTGCAGTGTCATTGGGCTATCCGCCAAAATACTTGCAGGATAATTTCCAAAGGGTGGGAGTACAGGTCGTGTGTGTGTGTGTGTGTTTTAAATTTCAGCTAATCTGTGCATTCTACTTTTTTATGAAATGATAAGTGTTCTTGAACTTTTTGTATTTATTTATTACTATGTTATGTTATTTCTATGTTATGTTATTTATTTATTTTATATATTTATTTATTTATTTGGCTGCGCCAGGTCATAGTTGCCGCACACAGGATCTTTAGTGGCAGCCTGCGAACTCTTGGCTGTGGCATGTGGGATCTAGTTCCCTGACCAGGGATGGAACCCAGGCCCCCTGCATTGGGAGTACAGAGTCTTAGCCGCCGGACCACCAGGGAAGCCCCTTGAACTTTTCAAAGGTGTAATTTGTATACAATGAAAAGTACCCCTTTCAAGTCTATGTTTCAACAGATTTCAAACAATGTATGCCACCCATGTAAATACTGTCACAAACAAGGCATTTACAGGACATCCCATCATCACCCCCAAAAGTTCTCTTGAGCCCCTCTTCAGGCAGTCCTTGCCCCTCCCTCAATCCTGGCCCAAACAACCATTGATCCACTTTCTGTTACATTAGATTTGTCTTTTCCAGAGTTTTATGTTAGGGGAATCATACCGTATACCTTCTCTTCTGTATACGCCTTCTTTCACCAGCATCTTTCTAAGATTCACTTTACATGCATCAGTCGGGTTTTCCTCCCTTTCGAAACTGAGTAGTATTCCACTGCATGGATATGCCATACTTTACTTATCCATTGACCTCTTCGTGGGCATTTGGACTGTTTCCAGTTTGGGGTTACAATTGCAGAGTTGTTGCAAGCATCGTTGTTCAAGTATTTCTGCGGTCCTGTGTTTTCATTTCTCTCAGGCAAATGAATAGGAGTGGAATTACTGGGTCATGTGGGAAATGTATGTTTGGTTCTACAAGAAGTTAGGACATTGTTTTCCGCAGTTATTATGTAACTGCACATCCCCGTCAGCAACAGAAGCTGCAGTTATTCCAGTCTTTGCCAGCAGTTGGTATTGTTAGCAACCCTAACGGATATGTATCCCATTGTGATTTGCATTTGCATTTCTCTGATAACTAGTGGGGTTGGCCATCTTTACTGTGTTTACTGACTGTTCACATATCTTTTTGGGCAGTAGTTTCACACACCTCTAGTAATTCTTCCATTTTTTTTCATGGTGTTGTTGGCGTCTTATTCAATGTAAGAGGTTCGGAGTTGGGCTCGTTTGTTTTTTTTTTACTTTATCAAGGACTGAATACAAGTCCTTCATCAAATATACTAATCATGAATACCTTCTCCCAGTCAGTGACTGGAATAGGCTTTTTTGTTTCCTAACTGGTATCTTTGTAAAAGATATTTATTTATTTATTTGGCAGTGCCAGATCTCAGATGTGAATGCAGGATCTTTTTTTTTTTTTCAGTTGCAGCGTGTGACCCCCTTAGTTGGGGGTTGCAGGACCTTTACATGCCACATGTATCGGCATGTAGAATCTTTAGTTGCACGTGCAGACTCTTAGGTGCAGCGTGTGGGATCTAGTTCCTTGACCAGGGATCGAACCCAGGCCCCCTGCGTTGGGAGCAAGGAGTCTTGGCCACTGGACCACCAGGGAAGTCCCTTTAAATGGTATCTTTTGAGGAAGATAAGTTTAAATTTTTTATTAAGTTCAATTGTTGCTTTTTCTTTTATGGTTTATGCTTTTTGTGCTTCATCTAAGGGATCTTTGACTATCCCACGGTTATAAAGACATTCTATGTTTTCTTCTTGAAGTTTTATAGTTGCAGCTTTTATATGTAGTTCCATGATCTGTTTCAGCTTAATTTTATAAGTGGTGTGAGATAATGTTCAAGCTGCATTTTTTTCCTTAATTTACACGGTTCAGAATTACAGCTCATAGCCACAGGTTGCTGCTGTGCGCTTAAGGTGTGGTTAATCTGAACTGAGATGTCCTTTAAGCATAAAATACGCATCAGATTTCGAAGACTTGGGACCAAAAAAATTATGAGATGTCAATGTCAAAGTGAGAGTGTTTTGGATAGATTGGGTTAAGTAAAATAACATTAATGTTAATTTCACTTGTTTCCTTTTACTTTTTTAATATGACTGCCAAGACCTTAAAATTACCTATGTAACTTGCACTATATTTTTTTAAAGAGGACAAACTTTCTGTGTGTATATATATGTATATATTTTTTAATTTATCTTATTTATTTGGCTGTGTTGGGTCTTAGCTGTGGCACACAGGATCTTTTATCTTCTTTGCAGCCTGCAGGATCTTTAGTTGCAGCATGTGGAATCTAGTTCCCTGACTAGGGATTGAACCTGGGCTCATCCCATTGGGAGCACAGACTCTTAGCCACTGGGAAGTAGCTTAGCCACCAGGGAAGCCCCTGCATTGGATCTCTAATGGACAGCACTGTCCCGTGTGGTTACCCATTCAGCATAGTTTGTTGAAAAGCCCATCCTTCCCTTGATGTCCACTCTTGTGGAGACTCAGCTGGCCTCACGGGTGCGGATCAGTGAGTGGGTGCTTTTCTGCTCCCTTGCTCCACAGGAGTCCTCACACCATTACCATGCTGTCCCAAATACTGTCGCTTTATAGTGCGGCTTGAAATCAGGTCACACACTCCTTCCAATTTTATCCTTGTTCTCCAAAACTGTTTTTTATATCTTCAGTTCAGTTCAGTTCAGTTCAGTCGCTCAGTCGTGTCCGACTCTTTGCGACCCCATGAATCGCAGCATGCCAGGCCTCCCTGTCCATCACCAACTCCCGGAGTTCACTCAGACTCACGTCCATCGAGTCCATGATGCCATCCAGCCATCTCATCCTCTGTCATCCCCTTCTCCTCCTGCCCCCAATCCCTCCCAGCATCAGGGTCTTTTCCAATGAGTCAACTCTTCGCATGAGGTGGCCAAAGTACTGGAGCTTCAGCTTTAGCATCATTCCTTCCAAAGAAATCCCAGGGCTGATCTCCTTCAGAATGGACTGGTTGGATCTCCTTGCAGTCCAAGGGACTCTCAAGAGTCTTCTCCAACACCACAGTTCAAAAGCATCAATTCTTCGGCGCTCAGCCTTCTTCACAGTCCAACTCTCACATCCATACATGACCACAGGAAAAACCATAGCCTGACTAGACAGACCTTAGTCGGCAAAGTAATGTCTATGCTTTTGAATATGCTATCCAGTTTGGTCATAACTTTTCTTCCAAGGAGTAAGTGTCGTTTAATTTCATGGCTGCAGTCACCATCTGCAGTGATTTTGGAGCCCAAAAAAATAAAGTTTGACACTGTTTCCACTGTTTCTCCATCTATTTCCCATGGAGTGATGGGACCAGATGCCATGATCTTAGTTTTCTGAATGTTGAGCTTTAAGCCAACTTTTTTGCTCTCCTCTTTTACTTTCATCAAGAGGCTTTTTAGTTTTTCTTCACTTTCTGCCATAAGGGTGGTGTCATTTGCATATCTGAGGTTATTGATATTTCTCCTGGGAATCTTGATTCCAGCTTGTGTTTCTTCCAGTCCAGCATTTCTCATGATGTACTCTGCATAGAAGTTAAATAAGCAGGGTGACAATATACAGCCTTGACGTACTCCTTTTCCTATTTGGAACCAGTCTGTTGTTCCATGTCCAGTTCTAACTGTTGCTTCCTGACCTGCATACAGATTTCTCAAGAGGCAGGTCAGGTGGTCTGCTATTCCCATCTCTTTCAGAATTTTCCACAGTTTATTGTGATCCAAGCCCTTTCCATTTCTGTGTATAGGTTTTGGAGTCAACTTGTCAATTTCTTTCCTTTTTTTTTTTTTTTTTTTTAGGCTGTTGGGATTTTTTTTATTAAGATGGCATTAAATCTATAGATCAATTTGGGGGAAATTGTCTTCTAAATACAGTGACTCTTTTTATCCATATACATGGTGTATTACTCCTTTTATGTAGGTCTTCCTTAATTTCTCTCAGCAATACTTTATGGCGTAATTTTTCCTTAAATGTGTTATGATTTTGATATTATTTTAAATGGTACCTTAAATTTTTTCTCTTCTGATTATCAATGACTGCTATGTAAAAACACAACTAAACTAATTTTGGTAAATTGACATGGTAAATTGCTCCCTTACTGCATCCACTTAATACTTCCACAGTAGTCATTGTAGACTCCCTAGGATTTTCTGTGTCTACGATGATGCCATCTCTAAAAACAGTCTGAATTCTCAAAGTGTTTTTCTTTTTTGAATATATCAAAACAGCCATATGGTCTTTCTCTTTCCTTCTGTTAATGTGGGTATTTCATATGTTTAACTAACCTTGCACTCCTGGAATAAACTAGTTGATCATAGAAGTGCTGGGCTCAGCACAGATACTGAACGCTCTTCCATGGACTCATCAAGGCTGGGTCCCGGCCCTGATCCTTTCATCTTAGAGCCCAGGACCCTGGGTACCAGTGAAGGGCAGGACTCCCCAAGGCAGGGTGGAACTGAGATTGCTCTGGGTGGGTCCCTTAACAGACCCCTTCTGCATGCTAGACTGGGAATGCCCCAGGGCGATTCTTCACCGTGGGGAGAAAGGCTGAGCACCTGTGCCTTCCATTGCTTGGTGGGGCAGCCCGGGCCAGACATCACTCAAGTCAGAATGGCTGGCCTGTCCCCATTGCTTTACCCTGTTTCCAGCATTCGTTCAATAGGGGCTTCGTGGATACACACACCCTCTACACGAGTGGGTGGTCCAACGCCGATTGGCCGAAAGCCTCACACAGTTGAGTGTCTGATCAGTTATGCTTTAGGGTAATTCTTGGGCCGAGAGGCACCTTGATGCCTCAAGTCCCTGCCAAGATCACCCTCCTGCAGCCCTGTGAGAAAGGGAGCCTGTGAAGCCCCGAGACCGTGGAGGGCCCACCGAGCCAGCCCGACCACAGGAGCTCCAGCCCCATGTCTGTCATCGGGCCCATTTAATCCCCAGAAAACTCCACCCTCGGGAGCGCCCTCGGCAGCACGGAGGACGTAAAGCGTGATTAATTGCCGCGGAAGCGCGTCCTTGTGTACTCTCACACCGCCTTGGGGAGCAATCCCTCAGTGTCAGCGGCGGCCCAGGAGAGGTGGCGGGGGCGGGGGGGCATGGGAAGAGGGACGCGGACCGCCGTGTGCACGCTCGCCCGGGGACCCTCCCCAGAACCGCGGCCGACCTCCTCGGGCCAGGAAGACGGCTGGCCGCAGAGTCCTAGGAGGGGGCTCTGGGGATCCTGTGTGACCGGGCCCCTGGGCCCAGGGGAGCAGCGCTGGCCCTTCCTCACTTCCTGCCCTCTGGCCCGGCTGCCCCAGTTTTATTAGAACCAGTTGCAGATGAGTTTCCTAGAAACAAAGCGGCTGATCTCACCAGCCTCTCCCTGAGCAGAGGAAACGCAGAGCCCAGAGCCTCGGCCCTGGGCTCAGAGCTGGTCCAGACCACCTCTGGGCCCTCGTAGCCCCCCCGGGGGTCACCGCCCACGAGGGGAAACTGAGGCACAAAGAGGCTGAGTGCCCGGCCCCAGGCCCCACAGCTGCATCGAGCTGGTCCCCCTCAGGCCCTCTGTGGCGTTGCTGTTGGCATCAGCGGGCCCGGGCCTACCCCTGAGATCCGGCACCTTGGTGCCCTACCCCCAGGGATCCTGCAGCCCCAACGCCCATGCTCCTCTGGACTTGGGGTTCCCCTTCGAGGGGACAGGGAGAGGAAGAGCCAGCCCCTTGCAGGGGTTCCTCACTTTTTCAGTGAGGGGCAGGTTCCCCTGGGGCTCAGGACTCGCTCCCCACCGGGCTCTGTGCTCCCCGGGCTTTAGCTCCTGTGGTCCTAACAGCTCGCATTACCGTCGGGGCACAGACAGAGGACAGGGGCCTGGAAGGTCAGGGGATCCGAGCTGTAGGAGGCAGGGCCAGCCAGGACTGAGGCTGGTGGTCCGAGGCCTCACCCTGACCTCCCACAAGGAGTGCGGACACCTCTCCACAAACAGCACCCAGCACCAAAAAATAGTGGGGTCTCAGTGAGGCCTCCGCACAGCCAGACTCGCCCACAGTGCTGAAGGCTCCAGAGCAAGCTTCCCCCCAAAACTGGCAAGAAGTGCACAGCCTTTTCCAACCCTGACTCAGAGTCACCCCAAGTCACGTCCTCTGCAACCTCTGCTCCGAGGCCACCAAGCCGACTGCCCAGGTTCAAGGGAAGGAGACAGAGTCACCTGCAGGTGGGAGGCGGGCTGGAGGGGGCGGGGACATGTGAGTCCACTACAGACGAGCACGTCTAGCATCTCCGCCCTGCAGATGGCAGAGGCACAGAGATGTCAAGTGAGCGGCCCAGGGTCACACAGCTGCTTTGTTAGTTTTTGAAACCAAGAGAGTCTGCCCTTGACTACCTCACTGTGCTCCAATGTCAGGGGTTCGTGTTTTCCTGACATTCCTACCCAGATCCCAGGCCAAATTCCTAGTTCTAATTAGAGCTATATGTTGAATCCTCAATTTCCGGTCCACTAACATTTTCCAAGTCTTCCCCCCCCGCCCCCTGCCCCAAGCCCTGGGTTAACCCGTGGTGACGCTAATGAGGACATAGTCCCTGCACTCGGGGAGCTCCTGGCCAGGCAGAGAGATGGACTCGTCCCCATCAAACGGCCGCCCACACAGCTGGCTTCACTGACCGGAGAGGAAAGGGACACTGATGCTGGGGACCTGACGTGACAGGCTTAGAGCAGGCTTCCTCAGCCTCAGCCTGGGGGGAGACATTTGGGGCTGTCTCACGCCAGGTAGCTCAGTGGTGGAGAATCCGCCCGCCAGGGCAGGAGACACAGGAGACACGGGTTCGACCCCTGGGTCAGGAAGATCCCCTGGAGGAGGAGATGGCAACCCACTCCAGTATTCTTGCCAGGAGAATCCCCTGGACAGAGGAGCCTGGCGGGCTACAGTCCATGGGGTCGCAAAGAACCGGACACGACACGTGTGCCTTGTAGGATATTCAGCAGCACTGTAGCTTTGACCAGTAACACACACGGTCATCTTGCCAGAGACAGCTCCGTTATCGCCAAAGAGTCCCTGGGAGCAAAGCTACTTGTAGCCAAGAACCACTGGCTGAGGGGAAGGAATGGGCTCTTTTCCAGGTGGAAAAATAAACAAAGGGTATTCCGGGTGGAAGAAAGGAAACAAAGTAAATACAGGCAGCTTCCAGGAAGGGCCTGAAAAGTAAGGCTTCATTGCAAGATAGGAAGCCAGAAAGAGGAACTTAAAGTGAGACTGGGAGAGCCTTGGATGTCTTGTCAGGAAATTTGGACTTGATCTTGTAGGCAGTGGAAGATTATTAAGCACGGGAGTGACACGATACAGCTCACTATTTGAAAAGATCACACCTCCCTCATGGGCCACTGGCTAAGATTCTGAGCTCCCAGTGCAGGGGGCCTGAGTTCAATCCCTAGTCAAGGAACTTCAGCCCATGTGCCACAACTTAGAGTTTGCATGCCGCAATTAAGACCTGATGCAGCCAAAGAAATAAATAAAAGTTTAAAAAATAAAAAGATGACTTCTTCGGAGATGTGGAGGCAAGGACTGATGTTAGAAGGCTTCTGCAATGGTCCAAGCCAGAGAATACATGCACACACACAGACAGGAGAGTCACCCTATAGCAAGGTGTGCCCGGGGTCCTTCCTGTGGGCACAGTGCTCATGGTGTGGGTTCGATGGTCATTGTATGGGTTCAGTGGTCATTGCCATGGGCTAAGTGGTCACTGTGTGGGCTCGGTGGTCATTGTGTGGGCTCGGAGGTCATTGTTTGGGCTTGGTGGTCATTGCCATGGGCTCAGGGGTCATTACATGGGCCAATAAGGTTTTGAGATTCATCTGCACCATTGCCCACTTTGATCCTGGCATCTATCTCTCCTGCTGCACAGAGTAGATTCCATCATCTGATGGTCCACAGTTGGCACATCCATCCTTCACCCATGGACCCTTGGGTTATTCCCAGTGTGAGGCTGTGACCCATGAAGCCACCATGGACATCTCTGTAGGAGTCTCTTGGTGGCCAACATGCTCGCTCTCTTGGGGCTGTGCCCAGGAGAGGACTAGGGAGCTGCTTCGCTGTGCCCCTGTGTGACTCCGGGCCCCTCAGGCAGGCGTGTCGGCCTGGGCTCTCCGCACCTCCTCCAGTCCTCAATCCTCTGCAGTGGGAGCTGTGTGTCTCATGACTTTGTCTCATTTCTCTGTGAGCGGTGATGCCCAGGAGGTGTTTCTTCTGTTCTCCTGCCATTCAGGGCTTGCACCTGGTTTTTACCCAGCTGAATGTCTTTTTCTCATTGATTTGTGGGATGCTGAGAGTTCCTGTGGTCATGTATGGATGTGAGAGTTGGACTGTGAAGAAAGCTGAGCGCTGAAGAATTGATGCTTTTGAACTGTGGTATTGGAGAAGACTCTTGAGAATCCCTTGGACTGCAAGGAGATCCAACCAGTCCATTCTGAAGATCAGCCCTGGGATTTCTTTGGAAGGAATGATACTAAAGCTGAAACTCCAGTACTTTGGCCACCTCATGTGAAGAGTTGACTCATTGGAAAAGACTCTGATGCTGGGAGGGATTGGGGGCAGGAGGAGAAGGGGACGACCGAGGATGAGATGGCTGGATGGCATCACGGACTCGATGGACGTGAGTCTGAGTGTCTTCGGGGAGTTGGTGATGGACAGGGAGGCCTGGCGTGCTGTGATTCATGGGGTCGCAAAGAGTCAGACACAACTGAGTGACTGAACTGAACTGAACTGAACTGAGAGTTCTTTATATCTAATCTGGGTGAGAGTCCTTGATCAGATATGTGTATTTGGAATATTTTCTTCCAGTCTGTGACTTTCCAGTTTCTCAATGGCATCTTCTGATGAGCAGAGGCTTCCCTGGTGGCTCAGACGGTAAAGAACCTGCCTGCAATTCAGGAGAGGTAGGTTCAATCCCTGGGTCAGGAAGATCCCTTGGAGAAGGGAATGGCAACCAACTCCAGTATTCTTGCTTGGAGAATTCCATGGACAGAGGAGCCTGGCGGGCTACAGTCCATGGGGCCACAAAGAGTCAGACATGAGTAAGCGACTAACACTTTCACTTTCTTTGATGAACAGAAGTCTTTAACTTTGACGAGGTCCATAGTCCCAACCTTGTCTTGTGGGATTGCCTTGTCTGGGTCGAGTTTAAGAAAGCTTTGCCTGCCCCAAGGTCCTCAGGGCGCATGAGTGTGTATGTCCTGTGCTCTATTCCTTCAGTCCCAGCCCTGAGGCCTCTCTTGTCACTGCACCCCACCCTCGACACAGTGCCTGGCACACCATGGGGGCTCCCCTAGATGTGTGGCTGAGGAAGTTACTAGGTTCCCCCTCAAAGCCCGGGCTGTCCCCCACCCCCGCCTCCTGCCTGCCTCTTGATAAGGAAGGACGCAGCCCTTTGATGGAGCTCTCAGTTCAGAAGGCGAGACGGCAGAGAGGCCCCAACTCCCTGTGATAACTGCCCGACAGCATCCCCAGGGAGCCCGTCTGGCCACAGCCCCGGACTCAGCATCTTCTCAGCCTGGCCCAGACCCCAGGCTGTCCCCGAAGGGAAGATGAAATCCCGGCTCCACTTCAGAGGCAGGGGCTCAGCTTCAGAGGCAGGGACTCCACTGGGTCCTGGGGTGAGTGAGCACAGAGATAACCGTGGCTGACAGTCGGGTCACTTGAAGCCCCAGCTCCTTAGGCTTGTGGAAGACTCACCAGACCTGGGATCCTGGGATCCTGGTCGAATTAGAAGCCCCTGGTTTAGAGGACACAGCGTGCGGAAAACTCACCCAGGCGGTCAGAAACCTGAAAAGGCACCGTGAGAGATTTCTAATCTCCCACGTTGGCAGACGGGAGCTCGTGTTGGTGTAAGGACTTTGGAAATCCGGTTGACAGCATCTGCTGCAGCCGAGCCCAAGTGTGATTCCCATGTTGTGTTGTGGGTATCCACAGCCCTGCACCCACGTCTTCACCACAGTCTAAGAGCCCAAAACCGGGGCCCACACAAGTCCCTGTCCACAGTAGGACTGGTGACAATTTGGAGGAAATGAACTTGCTGTTGGTACTCACAACAACACAGATGCCTCTCGCCAACACGGTGCTGAGAGAGGAAGCGTTCTGTGAATCTGTCATAGGGGTGAATTTCAAGATCAGATGATCTGTGCTGTTGAGGGCAGGGGGTGCAGAAGGGGCTTCTGGGGGCTTCGGAGGCTGCTCTGGTTCAGAGTTTTGACACGGGTGCTGCGCCTCAACTGTGCTCAGTTGGTGGGGACTCAGTGAGAGGTCCCTTATCAACTGTGAATTTTCCCATGTGTCTATTACACAGCAGTGAGAGGGGGCTCTTTTCTAAATTAAATTATAGTTGGTCTACAGGGTTATGTTAGTTTCAAGTGTACAGCAAAGTGATTCAGTTGTATATCCATATATATTCTCTTCCACATCATTTTCCACTGGTTTTTATCACAAGATACTGATTAGAGTTCCCTGTGTTATACAATAGGACTTTGTTGTTTATCAGTTTTCTATATTAGCAGTAGTTTGCATCTGCTAATCCCACACTCCTAATTTATCTCTTCCTCCACCCCTTTTCCCCTTTGGGAACCATAAGTTTCTGTCTCTGTGGGTCTATTTCTGTTTGTAAATAAGTTCATTTGTATCAATCTTTTAGATTCCACATATGAGTGACATCGTATGATATTTGTCTTTCTCTGTATGACTATCTCACTTATAATAATCTCTAGTCACACCCATGTTGGTGCAAGTGGTGTTAGTTTGTTCTTCTTCGTGGCTGAGTAGTATTCCGCTGTACATACGTCCCACGTCTTCTTCATCCGTTCCTCTGTCGATGGACATTTAGGTCTGTTTCCCTGTCCTGGCTGTTGTGAATAGTGCTGCTGTGGACCCTGGGGTGCGTGTATTTTTCTCGAGTATGGTTTTCTCGGGATGTATGCCCAGGAGTGGGCTTGCTGGAGCATATGGTGGTTTTAGTATTTTAAGGAACCTCCGTACCATTTTCCCTTGTGGCTGCACCAGTCCGCATTTGGAAGGGGTGCTCTTTTTGTAAGAGGAGGGTCATCTTGGCATCAGAAGAACCTGAGCTCGCACCTGGAACCACCCCCCCTCCCTTGGCAGGTAACTGTGGCCCTTGGCCCTCGAGTCCTCCCCCATGAGACAGCGGGCAGCGCTGCCACCCCTTACCTTGCAGTCAGGATACTGAGGAGGGAGATTGCCCTGCAGGTCTGGGCTGAACCACGGAAACTTCATCTGAACGTGAGGAAGCCAGTACCTGCCGAAAGGAATAAAAATGAAAGAAAAGTTACGTTATTTGACAGGGTCCCTGAGTTTTATTTGAGGACTGAGAAATACACATTGAAACAAGGAGTAACAGAACAAAGTCTTGCAGTACGAGGAACAGATTTGCCTTTCAAGCCAGAGACAGGCTATTTATTTGAACAAGAACTTGCACAGGTCTCTTTTTATCCCCTCTGGAGCATATTTTATGTCGCCAAGAATTTCATGGCTATTAAAAGCTGCAAAGAAAAAAACCTTTTAAGGCCGTCTGTAGCACAGGATGCCCAGGTTTCCCAAGCCCTGAGGATGGCAAGGCTTCAGAAGCGCTTTTAAAGTCGGTGGTCCTCAGAATCTACTGAGATTGTGCCTGCTGCCCGACCTGGGACCCAGCAACACCATTTCTGGGTGTCCTCTCACCACAGCGGGTTGTGTGCTCACCAAAAGACATGTACTAGAATGTTCAAGACTGCCCTATCCAAATGTCCATCGAAGATAAATCAGACAAGTGAGTGAGGACACAGTCTCACCATCAAATAGTATACAGCAGTGAATGTGGAAAATCAACAGTGACATACTCACAAATAAAGCCAGACACAGAATTTGATTTGATCATGAAACCCAAAATGAAACAAAGTGCTCTGCGGCAGTGGAGGTTGATCCTGGAAAAGGGTGGTCAGGGGAATGGAGTCAAGGGGGCTTCGGGGTCGAATCATGTTCTGAGCCTTCCCATGGGTGCTGGCATCACAGGTGTGCACATGTGACCGTCACTCAGAGTTGTTCTCACGATGCTGTGCTTTTCTGCATGGGCATTCTAGTTCAATAAAGAATTAGTACAAGTTTAAAGCACGTTTTTTGGAGAAGGCAATGGCACCCCACTCCAGCACTGTTGCCTGGAAAATCCCATGGACGGAGGAGCCTGGTGGGCTGCAGTCCATGGGGTCGCTAAGAGTCGGACTCGACTGAGCGACTTCACTTTCACTTTTCACTTTCATGCATTGGAGAAGGAAATGGCAACCCACTCCAGTGTTCTCGCCTGGAGAATCCCAGAGATGGGGGAGCCTCATGGGCTGCCGTCTATGGGGTCACACAGAGTCGGACACGACTGAAGCGACTTAGCAGCAGCAGCAGCAAAGCACATTTTTAAAATATGGCCTGGCGACACCTTGGATGCAGAGTTGGAAAATCACCCTGAGTATCTTCCTGAAGGACCTCTTGCTGGGGAGCAAGTGCATCCAGGCTTACACCCGACCATACCTGGGAAAATGCGTGCCCATGACTTCTACCCCCCACTTCCCTGGCCCCAACCCAGGCCCTCTGAATGCCAGCTCCGAGAAGGAGTGCTCCTGGAAGACTTCCGGGTCCAGGCTGAGACAGGAGGCTGAGTCTAGAGCCAGGAGCAAGTGCTCCTGCAAGACTGGAGGACAGGAGGAAGACGTGGTCATTCCATAGCACCTCCTCCTGGTTGTTTGTCGGATGCTCATCTTGGTGCTGCTGGGGGAGATTTTGCAAGTGTAAGTCCCTAGGAGTTTGCTTTAAATCAATATAAAGGGAGCTCTTGAGTGGGCCTGGATTAATCAGCAGGAGGGTCTTTACAAATGGAAGTCGACTTTCCCTGAAGGAGAGACTCCAAAGAGCCACAGGGTCATCAGTGTCCTTGCTTATCTCTGAATCCTCTTTCCACAAGTCTGCCTCCTGTGGGCAGCTTTGCCCAAGCCTGCCAGTCCCAGCCTGCTCCCCATCTTCCCTTCCTGGTGCCTGCCCTGTGGGCGTTGATCGTGCTCATCCCCCACGGGTGTAGACCACAGCCCATGCTCAATCTAGCCAGCCAGCCATCTCTGTCTGTCTCCGTGTCCCCATCCATCTAGATAACTACATCCATCGTGATCTGCACCCATCTGTACAGCCAAGTCCTATGTACATCTTTATATCTCCTCCTGCCTCTGCTCCTCTGGTCCAGCCCAGATGCAGACGCCTCGGTTCCCCCACCCAGCAGATGCTTGCTGGAGTGTGGGGTTCAGCACACACAGTCCCCCCCCCCGGCTGGTTAGGTCCTGATTCTTGGCAGGTTGCTTCACCTCTGTGTCTCAGCCTTCTCATCTGTAAACTGGGGATAATAAGAAAGTACGCTCCTCCCAGGGTTCCTGTGAGAATTAAGTACATTAGCACATTTAGAGTACATAGACACATGCCTGCACATAACAGGTACTGCACATAATAAGTATTAGCTGTTATTTCCCACAAAATGGAACTGAGAAGAGTATCCATTACCTGCTCCGTGTCAGAGTTGGGGCTGGACTAGATCTGCATTCCCTAAGTTTAGGTCAACACTATTTTTACCATATCTGCATGCTGCTTGTATTTTTGTTTGTCTGTTTGTTTACTTAACATATTTATTTTAATCAACTTTTTTGTAACTTACAATTTTATTGAGAAGGAAACCACGCATCACCGAGATAAAAGGGGAATCGGCCTCACTTTCCATAAACAGAGGGCACAATTCTCCGTGAAAATCAGCACAGCTCCGCCACCCCACTCTACTAACCCCCAAAACCCTAAGGCTCTGAAAAGCACATCATTATTTGGGGGATTGTTTGGTTTTGTTTCAAAAATTTAGTGCCAAACCTGACCTGATCTGACTTGAGGCTCTTCAGTCTATTTGTGCTATTCCACTTAGCACAAAAATCATGTTTCATTGGAGAAACAGAAATAGCAAAGAAATGAAATCCACTGAAGGTGATAAATTGATATTTCTCCCAGCAATCTTGATTCCAGTTTGTGCTTCTTCCAGCCCAGCATTTCTCATGATGTACTCTGCATAGAAGTTAAATAAGCAGGGTGATAATATACAGCCTTGACGTACTCCTTTTCCTATTTGGAACCAGTCTGTTGTTCCATGTCCAGTTCTAACTGTTGCTTCCTGACCTGCATACAGGTTCTTAAGAGGCAGGTCAGGTGGTCTGGTATTCCCACCTCTTTCTGAATTTTCCACAGTTTATTGTGATCCACACAGTCAAAGGCTTTGGCAAAGTCAATAAAGAAGAAGTAGATGTTTTTCTGGAACTCTCTTGCTTTTTCCATGATCCAGCAGATGTTGACAATTTGATCTCTGGTTCCTCTGCCTTTTCTAAAACCATCTTGAACATCAGGAAGTTCATGATTCATGTACTGCTGAAGCCTGGCTTGGAGAATTTTGAGCATTATTTTACTAGCATGTGAGATGAGTGCAATTGTGCGGTAGTTTGAGCATTCTTTGGCATTGCGTTTCTTTGGGATTGGAATGAAAACTGGCCTTTTCCAGTCCTGTGGTCACTGCTGAGTTTTCCAAATTTGCTGGCATATTGAGTGCAGCACTTTCACAGCATCATCTTTCAGGATTTGAAAGAGCTCAACTAGAATTCCATCACCTCCACTAGCTTTGTTCGTAGTGATGCTTTCTAAGGCCCACTTGACTTCACATTCCAGGATGTCTGGCTCTAGGTGAATGATCACACCATCATGATTATCTTGGCTGTGAAGCTCTTTTTCGTACAGTTCTTCTGTGTATT
Source organism: Oryx dammah (assembly GCF_014754425.2). Classification (NCBI taxonomy): domain Eukaryota; kingdom Metazoa; phylum Chordata; class Mammalia; order Artiodactyla; family Bovidae; genus Oryx; species Oryx dammah. Next base: position 52,628,696 of record NW_024070197.1, read on the forward strand.
CTTGCCACCTCTTCTTAATATCTTTTGCTTCTGTTAGGTCCATACAATTTCTGTCCTTTATTGAGCCCATCTTTACATGAAATGTTCCCTTGGTATCTCTGATTTTCTTGAGAAATATCAATAACCTCAGATATGCAGATGACACCACCCTTATGGCAGAAAGTGAAGAGAAACTAAAAAGCCTCTTGATGAAAGTGAAAAGAGGAGAGTTAAAAAGTTGGCTTAAAGCTCAACATTCAGAAAATAAAGATCATGACATCTGGTCCCATCACTTCATGGGAAATAGATGGGGAAACAATGGAAATAGAGTCAGACTATTTTGGGGGGCTCCAAAATCACTGCAGATGGTGACTGCAGCCATGAAACTAAAAGACGCATACTCCTTGGAAGATAAGTTATGATCAACCTAGATAGCATATTCAAAAGCAGAGACACTACTTTGCCAACAAAGGTCTGTCTAGTCAAGGCTATGGTTTTTCCTGTGGTCATGTATGGATGTGAGAGTTGGACTGTGAAGAAAGCTGAGCACCAAAAAATTGATGCTTTTGAACTGTGGTGTTGGAGAAGACTCTTGAGAGTCCCTTGGACTGCAAGGAGATCCAACCAGTCCATTCTGAAGGAGATCAGTCCTGGGTGTTCGTGGAAGCACTGATGCTGAAGCTGAAGCTCCAATACTTTGGCCACCTCATGCGAAGAGTTGACTCATTGGAAAGACTCTGATGCTGAGAGGGATTGGGGGCAGGAGGAGAAGGGGACGACAGAGGATGAGATGGCTGAATGGCATCACCGACTCGATGGACGTGAGTTTGAATGAACTCCAGGAGCTGGTGATGGACAGGGAGGCCTGGCGTGCTGCGATTCATGGGGTCGCAAAGAGTCAGACACGACTGAGCGACTGAACTGAACTGAACTGAACTGAAGGTGATAAATAAGTCACCATATAAACACCATATTGCCTGTCTAAAAAAAAAAAAAAAAAAGGAAGCAGATTTCAAAATACATCTGGCTAAAACTTTTGATGAAGAGGAGGCACCAAAGAACCCTGGGTTGTACAAATGCAGTTGCGAGTGAGTGGATGGTTCTATGTCCACACCACACCCAATGGGAAGGTGCAGAGCCTCATTGTCTGGCCGAGCTCCAGTCGCAGGTGTCGGCTGGCCTGGGCATCCCAGCTGGCAGGCGACGGCGACCTCCCCCAGTACAGCGGCCTCGGGGAAGCCGAACGGCCCACGCTGTGGCACCAGGCCGAAGTTACCTCTCTCCTGACCTCGTCCAGAAGCCACACGGCCTCGTTCCTGCAGACAGTCTCCATCAAGTGGTCAGAGAGCCTGCCCAGACTCCAGAGGGGGTAGATGGATCCCATCCGACAATGGGCTGGGAATCAGAGAAGGCGGACCGTATTTTACAGGCGTTAGTGCTGCCTGAATCTGTACAAGCAGCTACCTGAATTTGTACTTCTTTCCTGATTAAAAAAGAAGGCATCTGCATTTGTGTTTTCTCTGCAGCAGGGGCAGAGAGTCCAGAGATCCCAGTTCTGTCATCTACTGAGGATCCCAGGCTGGTTACTCACTGGGCCTCGCAGGGTGATGCCTGCCACTTCAACCAATGGGCAATGGGGCCCATTTCCAGTAACTTTGACAATTCCATCACGTCTTCCCCCCGCCCCATCGGCGACAGTTATGCCTCCACTGGATACTGGAATGCCCACAGGAGGGAGAGACCCCCATGGAGCCCCCTACCGTGCTACGCTGGCCTGGTGACCCTGGGCCCCGCCCAGGCCCCCTTCCTTCCCCACCCCACCCCCAGGTCCCTGCAGACCCATGCATGCTGGGAAGTCCAAAAGCCTCCAGCATCCTCATCCTTCCTCCTGGTGCCAAACGAGGGCCCAGGGGAAGAGAAGAGCCTCAAGGCCAGGGGAAGATGGTCATGCAGGCGAGTGGAGGCCAGTGGTCCCTCCGAGACTCCATAAGGACCGTGCTGGGCAAAACATCGTCGGAGTTCTAGGTGGTTTCCATGGCTCGGAACTTATAACCTTATTTTCTGTTTTCCCATGTAGAGAAAACGCCCTGGCTCCCAGCCAGCCCCTGACCAGCAGCTTCTAATTATCCACGTGTGGAGGAGAAGGGCAGGGTGGAGACTGAGAAGGGTGTGCTGGATTGTGGGGATCGAGGGCAGGAAGCCCAGAAACTTCCCTCCTTCCCAGGCCACCGGGAAGCCTGGCCAGGGAGGGCAGGCCAGTGTGGGGAGGCCTGGACATTTTCACAGAGGCCTCAGCTACCCGGTTCCTGTGACCCAGAAGTACAGCCCTTTAGGTCAGGGGGCTCCAGCACCCTGAAGGATGGTCTACTGGTCGATACACCAGCTGCTATAAAAAAATGGGCCCTGAAACTTCAGGGGCATCGCACATTTCTCACTCTGGACGTAATCCAGAGGGGAGTCTGCACGGGGCAGCACTCCACACCCGCGTTCAGGGACCCAGGCCTCTTCCACCTGTGGCTCTGGGTCCCCAGATGGGTCTGGTTTCTTCTCTCGGATCCTCCTTTTCCCACAAGCAAACAGGGAAGAGGGAGAAGGTGGAGAAGGAAGACGGTTCTTAACCCTCCTCCTTCTCTGTGAACTTGTTCCTCATCCCGCAGACCTTCCTTCCAGACCCTTAGGTGGCTTTAGGAAACAGTAGGTGCTAAGTCCGTTAGCATCGAGGCTACAGGCAAGTGCTTTTCAATTTAAAAATGCTCTGCACCTATGTTCTCTTCCGGTTGAGAAATCTTGGCATTCAACTTCAGGCAAAGCAGGAAAGGTTCTGTTGTGCGGTCCACAACCTGCCCAGAGTGTCCAGCGACTCGTTTGTAAATTCTATCAGCCTCCCAGCCCTCAAGTGGGGATAATGTGAGCTAGTCCTCTACCCAACCAGTGGGAAGGAATCGAGGTCATCGAATCTGGTGGTTTTGAAAGCCCCATCCCCTCAGTCTCCCTCCAGTAACCCAAATCCACTGGTGCAGCCCAACCTCCTCAATTTGGTATTGGGAACTTGAGGGTCTGATGGACCTGGGGCTTTCCCAAGGTCACAGAGCCCTGTTATTGATCAAAATCAGAGCAGCAGATAAGTTCAGACCTCCAGTTTGGCCATCTAGACCAGTACTGCTCCCACCCCCAAATGTAATGTAAGACACATGTAGAATTTTAAACCTTCTAGTTGCCTTATTTTAAAAAGTAAAAAAAAAAAAAAAAAAAGGAGGGGCAGGAATAGGTATTAATTTTAATGATATATATTCTTTATCCCAATATACAGTCCATGGAATTCTCAAGACCAGAATACTGGAGTGGGTAGCCTTTCCCTTCTCCAGGGGATCTCCCCAACCCAGGGATCGAACCCAGGTCTCCCGCATTGCAGGCAGATGCTTTACCAGCTGAGCCACCAGGGAAGCCCAATAGTATATATTCTTTAACCCAATATACCCAAAACATCAACATGTAGTGAATATACAAAGTATGTCGCTACATTCTGTATTCCACACTAAGTCTTCAGAGCCCAGTGTGTATTTTGCACTGGTGTGTGTATGCACGCTCAGTCGTGTCTGACTCTTTGCCACCCTGAGCCAGGCTCCTCTGTCCTTGGAATTTCTCAGGCAAGAATACTGGAGTGGGTTGCCACTTCCTACTCCAGGGGATCTTCCCGACCCAGGGATGGAACCCACGTCTCCCACGGTGGCAGGCAGATTCATGACCACAGGTACCACATGGGAAGCCCCACGCTACAAAATCAAGTGCAGTCTCACACTTCCACACCTTAACTCGCAGGGTAAATTTTCACTGAGAATACTTGTTCTGTATTTACAGTTCATAAAACTTATAGTTGAAAATGTAGATTTACACGCCAAGTAGATGCAAACACCCTTAAGAATTTTCTTAATCCCTGGAGTAACCATTTTCAAGCTGAAATGAATGAAAATTAACCACAATTGAGAATGCAGCTCATGTGTCACCAAGGTCACTTCTCCAGTGCCGAGAGGCCACACCAGGCTTGTGGAAACATATCCAAAGGCGCTCTGGAACTCAGGCCAGATCTGCAGTGACCCCAGGACCCTTCATTACAGGCAAATCTGTGAGAATGACTATTTCCCCAGAAAGAAGCCTTGGTGCTGGGAATGCAACGGAGGCTCTGAGACAACACATTACTCTTGTTTTCTTGCGGTCATGCCTCTGGTTTCCCAGGACTCCTGTTTCATCCACAGCAGCATTGCACCCACAGCGGGAGGGCAGCCTGAATCTCTGGCAGGAGGGGCCCAGCAGAGCCCGGGGTCGCCCTGGACGAGGTCTGGACATAGGTGCCTGTGGATGGGGAGGACTGTGGGTGAGCCACGTGGCTCTGGAGCAGAGCCGACATCCTGAGGCCCTGAAGGCCCACAGGCCAGGTGAGCAGGGAAAGCCGGATTCCATGACCGGCGCTCAGAGGGCAGGCTTTGGGTCAGCCGCCATGTGAGTTTTCTGGGGCTGTGGCCCAGGTACCGCTGTGGGGGGCAGAAGTCTGAGATCAGGGTGTCCTCAGGGCTGGTTGCCTTCCAGAGGCTGCAGGAGGGTCCTTCCTGCCCCTTCCAGCTTCTGGCGCCCCTGGGCATCCTCACTCTGACCTCTGCCTCTGTTGTCTTCCCTGTGTGTATCTGTGTCCAGATGTCCCTCTTCTTATCAGGACAATGGTTTTTCCTGTGGTCACGTGTGGATGTGAGAGTTGGACTATAAAGAAAGCTGAGCGCCGAAGAAGTGATGCTTTTGAACTGTGGTGTTGGAGAAGACTCTTGAGAGTCCCTTGGACTATAAGGAGATCCAACCAGTCCATCCTAAAGGAAATCAGTCCTGAATATTCACTGGAAGGACTGATGCTGAAGCTGAATCTCCAATACTTTGGCCACCTGATGCAAAGAGCTGACTCATTGGAAAAGACCCTGAGGCTAGGAAAGATTGAAGGCAGGAGGAGAAGGAGATGACAGAGGACAAGATGGTTGGATAGCATCCCCGAGTCATTGGACATGGATTTGAGCAACCTCCAGGAGATGGTGAAGGACAGGAAGCCTGGCATGCTGTAGTTCATGGGGTCACAAAGAGTTGGACACGACTTAGTAACTTAACAACTATAGCCTGGATTTAGGGCCACCTGAATTCTTCTGAGCTCCTCCTTTCTAAAAATATTTGTTTACCTGTGTATTAATTCGGCTGCCCAGGTCTTAGTGGTGGCACTCAGGATCTTTAGTTGCAGCCCCTGGGATCCTAGTTCCCTGACCCGGAATGGAACCCGGGCTCCCTGCACTGGGAGCACAGAGTTTTAGCCACTGGAACACCAGGCAAGTCCCCCGAACTCATCTTAACTTGATCACATCTGTGAAGACCATGGTCCCTGAAAGACTGCATTCACAGGCACCAGGGATTAGGACTTGAATATATCTTCTGGGGGGACCGGAGCCACAACAGACCTTCACAGTCATCTGTTCGCTGACCTCGATCTGCCCTAAGACATTGATGTCCTCAGGACCTCCATTTCACAGATGGGAAACGGAGTCCTAGGGCTGTGGGGACATTGCCCAGCTTGTCGCTGGCATCCTAGGACCTGCAGCTGGCCCTTCCCCAGAGCCCGCGCTCGCAGGCACTTCCTGGACCTCCGGCTCTTCCAGCTGAGAAACTAGGACACTTGTTTCGCAAAACAACTTGTAAAACCAGGGCAGGCTCCAGCCTCCCCCACCAAATGACCCAGGAGGACAATTCTGATTGATTCCGAATGCTTGCCCAGGGACTCGTCCAGGAGTCTGGAAAGGCAACCCGATATTTCTCTGCTCCTTCCAGCTCGGCAAACTGGACCACAACATGGGAAACGCCAGACTCAACATGCGAGCGTGAAGTTTTCCTCTAACGAGCTGGCACGGGCGGTCGAGGATGGCTTGGCTCCCTCCTGCCGAGGGACATTCCCCGCTCCAGGCCCCCTTCCCTGGCCTTAGCTCGTGGCATCTAGCTGGCCCAAGTGGCACAGAGGACAGGCAGGCCTTGAGATTACCCTCAGGAACGAGCCATGCCAGGCAGGCGTGTTAGAAACCACGCAGGCAACAGCACCGTTGAGGGCGGCAAGAGAAACGAGAGGGTTCTGGAAGTGTCCATAGGGTCCCTCCTCAAACCTGGCCATTCAAGCTCGGGGCTGGTGATGGTGCCAGCAGGGGCTGTCAGGAGAAACCCGGCTGCCAGCTCCTCCTCTCCCAGCAGAGAGGTCGGCCCAGGGCACAGGCTGCTCTTCGTGGATGGGTTCCCCCACCCCACCCCCAACCCTGGTCGATTCCTCTGGGGAATCAGGAGAGCTTGGAAGCCTCTCCCCAGGTGTCAGCAGGAGGGAGGCTCCTCCAAGGGCATGCAGAGCTCCAATTTGGGGGAAGTCAAGGCTTTGATTCCAGGCCTGTGTCTGCCGCTGGAGCCTGACCCTCTCCCTGCCTCTCATTAGGGATCCCCATGCAGTCAGCGTGTAGGACAAGCCTGGCATTCTCCGTCTGACCTAATAAAGCCTTGCTGAATTGCATCGGCTCTCGTTCCTGAAGAAATGAGGCCTCTCCAATTACTCCCATAAGCAAAGGCCTCTTAGAAAAACACTGAGTGCAAGCAAGGCTGGCCCTTCCTAACATCCCAGGTGCCTTCTGCAAACAGACCCAGAATGGAGCCAGGTGGAGTGGAGGGTGAACCAGGAGGGGCCCTGGAGCCTCTCAGGGCAACACTTCCCTCCCTCAGGATAGGGGGCTCTTGTTTCGTAAATAGGAAGGTGAAATTGAGCATTAAGGGAAAATTGGCCTGGCCAGGTCAGGGTGGAGGCAGAAAGCGCTTGCCTTTGGTAAGAAATGTAGCAAAGAATGAGAGAGAGAGAGAGAGAGAGAGAGAGAGAGAGGCTTTCATGAGGTATGGGTTTCCCTGAGTTAGCGGTGGATCGAAGCCCTGTGGGACTTGGCCTGAGCTTGTCCAGTCCGGGTTTGGAAAACAGGGTGGGACTGATTTAGTTGCTGCTCAGTAACCTTCCCTTCCTTCCCCACCCCACCTCCCCCCAACCACTTTCTTCCCGCCTCCCCTGCCCCTCTAAGGAGGGAGAAAGCTACGCCTTCCCACAAGGGGCTTTAGAAAGCACAGGGAAGCTTCCCCCAACCCCAGAAAGCTGACTCGTAGTCTGCAGGGGGTTTGGGGAGTGGGGTGGGCAGCGCTCTTAGGAAGGGATAAAAAGGGAAAGAGGTGGGCCTGGGCAGTGTGGAGCTGGGCTGGGATGCCATTTCAGAACAGGCCTCGGTTGTCCCCCCAGAGAGCAGCATGGATTCAGTGACCCTTCAGAGCTGCCCCGACTGAGCAAAAGTCCCGGGCCTTTAAACCCCCACATCGGTCAGCTGGATGGGAGTTGTCCCCACGCAGTCGGAAACTATAAAATTATGCAAAGCCAGTGTACCCACTGGTCTAAGAATTAGCTTAGGGATGCAATTACACATCAAATTTTATTAAGCAGCATATTTTATTTATTTAGTTTTGGCTGTGCTGGGTCTTTATTGCTGCACATGGGCTGTCCCTAGTTGTGGCGAGCAGGGGCTACTCTTCACTGCAGTGCTCGCGTGTCTTGTTGCCGTGGCTTCTCTTGTTGTGAAGCACAGGCTCTAGGCACACGGGCTTAGTAGCCCCATGGCGTGTAGGAACTTCCCAGACTAGAAATTGGACCCACGTTCCCTGCATTGGCAGATGGATTCTTAATCCACTGGGCCATCAGGGAAACCCCAAACAGTATATGTTCTAATGAGCTTATTTTCGTAATTTGGGGGTTTGGGTATATGTTTTAATATTTATTTATTTGGCTGCTCCAGGTCTTCTTGTGGCATGTGGGATCTAGGGATCAAACCCCAGCCCTCAGCACTGGGAGCGTGGATCTTAGCCCCTGGAACACCAGGGAAGTCCCTCGGCGTGTATTTTTAGGATAGAGGCTCAGTTGACTGAATTTTCAGTTCATCTTAAGCAGATGAATTTGTTCCTTATATAGCATACTTGCCACCACTCTGCATCCATAGCAGGCATCACTAATCAATCACCCATGGCCGGCATCACTAACCAATCATAGGGCACATCAGACTCCCTCTAATTCATAAGCACCCTTCCTGTCTCTTCCCCTGACTCTTTGTGACTCTGTGGACAGCAGCACGCCAGGCTGCCTTGTCCTCCACTGTCTCCTGGAATTTGCTCAAAGTCATATCCATTAAGTTAGTATGCTATCCAACCCCCTCATCCTCTGTCGCCTCCTTCTCCTGCCCTCAATCTTTCCCAGCATCAAGGTCTTTTCCAATGAGTCGGCTCTTCACATCAGGTGGCCCAAGTATTGGAGCTTCAGCATCTGTCCTTCCAGTGAATCCAGGAATGGGCATGAAATCCATCTGGAGTCTATGAGACATGACAGGGAGCTTTCTAGACGATTCTGGGAAAGAAGAAGCCTCCCCTAAAAATGAGCTCTTTCTCCTTGTAAATTGATAGTGTTTAGGTGTGATGCCTGGAACTCCTGCAGCTCTTTTGCAACCTAGAGGGAGGTCAGCTTGAGCTAACACTAATGAGCTAACACTGCAGAAATAAAGAAATTGGATCCTGGTAATATCATCCAGTGCTAAACCAAATGAACACCAATGCTACCCCCATCTCCAGAACATTCCTTACATGAATCAATACATCAAATCCTCTATTATGTCAGTCAGTACTACTGAACTCAACTCCTGCTTCCCACTTCTCTGCCTTGGCCCCTTGTTTGAGTCACTTAGCCGCATGGTCTTGGGATCCATAGGTTCCAGCAACAGCGTTAGTGCTTCCTCACTATGGGCCCTGTACAACTCACATCACCAACTTGAGCCTCCATTTCTTCAGACCAAGAACATGGTTTTAAAGGAAAGATTCCTCTGGATCGGCTGTTAGAAGTTACTTCTCCTTTGACACAGGCAGAGCCTGTACCCTGGCAGCTGACAGTCACAAGGAGGATGGACGTCCTTCAAACCCCAGGCAAAGCATTGGACCAAGGGTCAGGGCCCCACATGGCTGGCTCTTTCTGGAACAGATGAGTATATTTTTTCAACAAATACCAATACAGCACTTACTCATTGCAGGTTCTTTTCTACACACTTTGAAAATATTAACTTGTGTGTCATCAATGACTCTATGAAATGGGTGCTGTGACTATACCCATTTATAGGGGAGAACACCAAGGCCAGGGAGGTTAAGTGACTTGCCTGAGGTCGCAGAACCAGTGGGTGGGGGAGCCTGGGTTTGAACTTCAGAGGCTGGTGGCTCCAGAGTTGGAATGTTTAGTCACCCTTTCATGTCTGAATAATCACGTGTTTGCTGTGTGTAGGAGCCAGTCATGAACTATCTCATTTGATTGCCCCAGCAGCCCCATAAAATGTGTCATGACTCTGATATTATAATGGCACTATCTCTATTTCTCAGAGAAATAAAATGCCACAGTCATGGGTGAATGAATGAGGGGGTGAGTGAACGTCCATGAGCCGGACCTGCCGGTGACCTTGGCCTGAGCCCCAAGCTCCCGGCCAACAGTGGACTCAGAAAGTCCCCGTTACCCGGGGCATGCCCTGGGGACCCAGAGCTTCATCCTCTCCGCGATCCCTGAGAGCAGGCCTAGGCACTGAGTTCCCAGTAGCTTCAAAGGGAGCCGAGCCATCGAGCTCCCAGGGGGGGGCGCAGGCAGCGGGAAAGCCGGCCTGGCCCCACCACCAGACGTCAGAAGCGTGAGGCGGCTTTGGTCTCCAGCCCTGGGCTGATGGAACCAGGGCAGTGTGGAGCCAGGCCCTTCTGGGAACCCTGTGCTGGCATTTCCTTGTTTTGTCAATTCCACTGAAGGGCCCCGGAAACCACATGCAGAACAAAGTCTCCAGGCACTGTCTGGAAGGCGAGAGGATTAGAGAGGGGAAGGGGAAAGTGCCGCGGGGCCAGCCTTCCGGGGCCTGGGAACTTCTGCCGCCCGGGAGATGTCAGCTCCACCAGGAAGTCCCAGGGACCTTGCCTGAGTCCCCGCCTCTCCGCTGCGGGAGCCACCCACCTGGGTACCGAGGGCGGGTTTGTCGGCCAGGTGTGCTGGCCAGGTGTGTCTCAGCCATCCTCAGGCCCCGCCCCCGGGGTAAGGACCCTCACTGTCCCCATTTTACAAGTGAGATCCACAAAGCTGAGGACAGTGAACAGCTGGCAGGTGATGAGGGTGCTTTGGAAAAGCCCGTTTCATTCCCAGGGCTAAGCCTGGGAAGTTTGTTTGTTCCTCTGTTTGCTTGTTTTCTTGGATTGAACTGAGATGAGTGTTAAGCCAGCTTTTTGACTCTCTTAGAAAGAAAGTGAAGTCGCTCAGTCGTGTCCGACTCTTTGCAACTCCATGGACTGTAGCCCACCAGGCTCCTCCATCCATGGAATTTTCCAGGCAAGAGTACTGGAGTGGGTTGCCATTTCCTTCTCCAGGGGATCTTCCCAACCCAGGGATCGGACCTAGGTCTCCTGCATTGTAGGCAAATGCTTTATCGTCTGAGCCACCAGGGAATCCCCTGTTTTCATGGATGACACGGTTCAAAAATGAGGATGTGGAGATGGTACTGATTGAGTGCCCACATCCCATATCTACGAGGAAAGGGAGGCTCCGCTCTGGAGCCCACCATGACACGCGCCTGGAGGGCTGGGAGGAGGCCTCATGGGGACTGTGAAGCGAGGCCTGCAGGAGGGCGGGTGGGAGTGACCAGAGGTGGGGGTCCCGTGGGGCCAGCCCTCCGCTCGGGGTGCAGCCCAGGTCCTGGACATCCTGCCCAGCCGGCGACCTGCTGGAGGCCCTGGGAGGGGACTGAACCCGGGATGAGGAGCCGGCCTGCAGGGAAGGGACCCCCGGGCCGGCACACACAGGCTCACACATGTACACCCACCGCCGAGGCTCCCCCTGCGGTTCCAGGCAGGACAGGAGGGATTGAGAGGGTCCGGTCCCGACAAGGTGGGGGGCTGTGTCCCCCGGTCTCTGCACTCTCCCCACTCATCCCCTTCTCCTCCACATGTCCCCCTGACGTGTCTGCGGGTGGGTTTCTTCACAGCCCTGTGCATGCCTCTGTCTCCCCTCCTGCCTCTCATCCCCTCTGGCTCCACGGCCTCCTCCCTGAGCCTCCCTCTGCCTTGGCTCCCTGTGTATTTATTTCTCTTTCTGTCTCTCTCTCCCTCCCCCTCCTTCCCTCTCTCTCCTCCATCCCTCTCCCCATCCAGGGGTCTCTCCCATGGACATTTCAGGGCCAGTCCTCTAAAGAGGCCTGCAGTTGAGCCCCCAGGAGTCCTGCTGAGGCCACGTCCCTGGAACCAGGGGCAGCCAGGAGGCAGGAGTGGACCCCAGATGGGCAGCTTCTCTGGGCAGTGCCGGGAGGCAGGGCGTGGTGAGCCCAGCTGGCACCGCTCCAGCCGTCCTCCACAGCAGGGCTGGGGGCTCCTGTCTGGAGGGGTTTCCATCTTATCAGCAGCGCCTCCCCCATGCCGGGGGCTCCCGGGAGTGCCTTCTCTCGAGCTCCCCTGGAATGTGTGGAGGGACCCGCTAAGCTCTCCTGGAGATAAACCCTGTCAAGGGGTTGGGGGGAACAGAGTTTTCAAAGGGAGACACCCAGAGCCTGCTCCGCTTCGCCATGCGCGGCCCTGGTCCACTTACAAACACTGAACCTCCTTGTGGGGAAGGGCTGAGACCTCCAGGTCTCTGCTGGGGGCTGGATGGGACCTCTGACGGGTCCGGTCTGCCCCCAGAGGTGGGGATGGCAAAGCCTCTGCCCGGCCTGAGGGTCCACTGTAAGAGAAGAGGTGAGTGGGGCCTGACCGAGAGCCGGGGGCCCAGGTGGGGAGACAGAGACAGTGAGAGATGGTCAGAGAAGAGAGACACAGAGAGAACTCTGCCAGAGACCAGTGGCGAAGCAGAGAAGACAGAGATGGGGAGGGCGGAGGGAGGCCCTAGGCAGCCCGGAAGAGCCTAGACGGTAGAACACGGGTGCACTTGTGGCTGGCGGGGATGGGGGCCACTCCCGCGCGCTCAGCCGCCTCGGGAACACACGGTGCTGCAAGCTCAGCTTCAGACCCCCTGTCAGCCCATCACCGGCTGTGTGGCCTTCGGGAGGTGACTCTGCCTCTCTGAGCCTTTGTTTCCTTATTCGAGAAAACAGGGATAATCGTCCACACCCTGGGGCTGTCGCGAGGGCTCTGTGAGCTCGCTTGTGCAAAGCGATGAAAAGCCTGCTTGGGGCATCCCCTGCCAGGCTGCCCTGAGGTCCGTGGCGTTCCTGCCTGAGCCGGGTCAGGAAACGTCAGGTCTTCCCTGGTGACCAGAGGTGAGGAATCGGCCTTCCAGTGTGGGGGACACGAGGCTTCGATCCCTGGTTGGGGAACTAAGATCCCACGTGCCATGGAGCAGCTAAGCCCACGTTCTTCAACTACCGCGCCTGAGCGCTCTGGAGCCCGCGTGCCGCAGCTAAGACCCAGTGCAGCCACAGAAATAAATAAGTATTAGAAGAACTTGCCTCATCAGGAAACAGAATTGAGAGGCATTGTATAAAAGAAGTGGCCTGTGCTCTGCAAGTGTGTCAGGGGCAACTTATTGGGACGATTGGTGAGACCAGGATGGGGCCCGAGGCCCAGATGGCAGGGGTGGGTCGCTGTTGTCTTCTGCAGGCTGACCGACATAGAGGGTGATGTATTGGGTGGGAGACAGCTGACAAAGGCCGGTTCTCCACACCAGCAGCTCTTCTGTAAGTCTGAGTTTACTTCGATTTTTTTTTAATACATGTAGAAAGTAAAAATAATAAAATTGGATCTGAAACGAGGAACAATAACAGGAAAACCTCAAAAGAGATTAGCAAATGGTCAGGACCTGTGGGCACTGCCCATAAATGATCGGAAGGCCCGGAAGCAGCCTGTTCCCCCCAAGTTGGAGTCTGTATTTTAGGGCTCAGTCCCACTCAGTCCCCCAACCCCTGCATTTGGGGAGTGTTAGTGTCCTAGGAAGACATTAGGCTGTACTGTCAGATCGATGTGCCCGAAACCCAGCTCTGCTTTCTACCTGGGCAGCCTTAGGCCACTGGCTCACCCTCTCTGAGCCTCAGATTCCTCAGAAGTGACCACTGACAGCTCCCCTGCAGTGACTGTAACTAGATGAGACCAGTAGTCAAAACGCAATAGAAAGGTGGCTCCAGGGAAGGGTCTTTTCACATCAGTTCCCCAAGACCAGGGCTCATGTCCCTCTTTTGCTGTCTCAGCCACAGGCCTGGAGGCCAACAGGCTCAGGGGCCAAACACAGGCCACCTCCTGGCCGGATCAGTTGCCTCTGGAGCCGCGGAGCTCCATTCAAGGCCTGGGGGAAATGGAGCCATAAACGCCCCCACCCGCCCCTCCTGTCACTGGAGATCAAACCGTTATCAGAATCAAAGCCGCCCCACTGATGGATGAGCCTGGGGACAGGGCCCAGGCCGCCAGCCCCCTCCTGGTCGTGGAGTTCAGAGCCTGCCAGCACCTCGCCAGGAGCCCCGGCATAGTTTAATTGGGGCCAGAATACCTTCTGCCCCTTGTCACCCCTCAGGAAAGCTGCTTATCTCCTTCTGCGGGGAGGAGGGCGCGGAGGTGTTAGCAGGCCAGCCAGATGACGAGCCCGCACAGACAGGGAGGCCTGGCTGCTGGCCGGCCCCTCTCCTCCAACAGGCCTGGAGCCCCAGGTAGCCCTCCAAACCGGGGAGCCCTGAGATTAAGACATGGAAGCAGCCAACAGACCTGCCGGAGCCCTGTGTTTCGGGAGGCTTGGCGGGGAAGAGACCAGGGGCGGGATCACCCCGGCACCCTCTGGACTCGGCCTCCCAGGGGAAAGGAAGACCCAATACCCAGGGCTCAGAAGATTCCAGAAGGGCCTGGCCCATCTGAGAGCTGACGCCAGCCCCCACTTCAGGGGACCCCAAAGAAATTCACGGAGCTGTCAGAGATGTAATCGTGACCACGTCAGCACCCTGGAAGCCTCAGACAGAACCTTGAGAAGAAAGGAACCCACCTCACAGCCACCTGACTCCCACTGGGTGACTCCAGCTGGAGGGGTGAGAGGTCATGCTTCCAGCTGTCCTGGTGTGGACGACATGAGCCAGTGAGATCGGTTTAGCAGTGCCTGTCAGTCCCCAGTGTATTATTATATTATTATTATTATTAGGAACTGGCTGGGACATAACATGGAATGAAAATTCAAGTGACAGTACATGGAGTAATGAATGAGTGGGGCCTGGAAATACATCCGTATGCCGGCAGTGAACTTGAGTGTGCAGCAGCAGCTTTAATGTCTTTTCCAAGGCCTCCTTAATAAGCCTGTGTTCCCTTGTAACTGTGAAAGCTACACCTGCTAAGTTCTGGAAGAGACGCCCACGTGGCCAGGCCCCATGCAGGGCGGCTGGCCCCCCGGGTGCATCTTCTTGGAGAAATCCCCAGCTGCCCAGGGTCACACCGGCTGCTCTCGCCGGGCCCTCCAGCTCTCTACAGCTGCTGTAAATGCCTGTCACTGTGCGCAGGGAATTAGATGATTGTAACCTTGCTGCCTCTGTGTATGAGCCATTTCCTGGCTCTACCTGTGGCATCTGGTCTGAAAAGCATGCTGTTCATGTGCTCCAAGGTGGAGTTCTGCCTGCCAGGGCAGCCAGACTCACCGACCCTATTGGCCACAGCTGGCCCCACCAGCTCCACCAACCCTACCAAATCAGCCCCGCCACCCTGCATGCCAGCTACCTGCTCTGGGTCTGCATGGCTCCACGTGAAAAATCTGCTTTCATCTTCACCACCCCATGGCTTAGCAATGAATGAATGAATGGATGGATGGGAACATTGTTAGGTAGGATGGCATGAGGAGGGCAAGCTGGGGTATGCCCTCTCTTAGGACTGGAAAGCCAGGAATTAGAGGCAGAACAGGCAAGTGGAGGGACCCTGGAGGCAGAGGGGCCTGGGTTCAAATCTGGCCTCCATCCCCCACTAATTGTGCAGCCCCCCACAACAGAGTGTCTAATTCTGGGAGCCTTCGGGTTTTCCTATGCAAAACTGGTTAACAATTTATCCACGTGGGTTTTTCGTGAGGGTCAAATAAGATGATATATGAACCACTGCTGCTGCTGCTGCTAAGTCGATTCAGTCGTGTCCAACTCTGTGCGACCCCACAGACGGCAGCCCACCAGGCTCCACCGTCCCTGGGATTCTCCAGGCCAGAACACTGGAGTGGGTTGCCATTTCCTTCTCCAATGCATGAAGGTGAAAAGTGAAAGTGAAGTCGTTCAGTCGTGTCCGACTCTTAGCGACCCCATGGATGCAGCCTACCAGGCTCCTCCATCCATGGGATTTTCCAGGCAAGAGCACTGGAGTGGGGTGCCATTGCCTTCTCCATATGAACCACTAGGACATAGTAAATGTTCGCTAGACATAGTTGTGAGGATAAGGGAAGGAATATTGACAGCCCCCTCCCCTACCCCACCAGGCCAGGCCAGCAGCTCTTGACACCAGCTCCCGTCACAATCATCTGGGGAGGTTTTAACACCACAAGTGCCAGACCCTGAGCTCCTTGGAGAAATGGCTGATTCCAGGCTGGGCAGGGAAGCCGGGGTGAGCCTGGAACTAACTAGTCCTTAGGGGAGGGTGTTCGGGGCCGAGTGCCCGGAGAAGTGTTTATGGGGCTCTCTGTGTCCATTACCTTCCATCCTTGCTCTAGCCCTACTGGTGGGAACTATTCCAATATCCATCTCATGAGGTTCAGAGTGAAACAGCTTACCCAGAGCCCACAGAAGAATGTGGCAGAACCAGGATTTGAATACAGAAATGCATAACTCAAAAGCCCAGTTTTCCTACTAACCCGTGGAGATTCCATCCTTGTTTTCCCTGAGAGGGGCGTGTCTTTGCAGGAATCTTTAGCTGGAGCACCGTCATCCCTAAAATACCTTAGCATAAGTATCTGCTTCACAATTCCAAGATATCCACAATGTGTCTGTGTGTTTCAGGAGTCTGGTCCTCTTGGCTGTGTGTCGTTGGGGTGGTTGCATCCCCTCTCTGGCCAGGCTAGAAGCACCTCTAGACCCAGTCACCCCTGGTGCTGCACCTGGGAAAACCAAAGCTGAGCCCAGGAGTGTGGACTGCAAGAGTTGCAATCCCAGGGCGTCCGAGAGTCCCACCTCCATGGAAGGCAAGGAGTCCCTCAGGCTGTGCGAGCCTGGTGTTCAACAGCGACACCCTGTGGCCACCCCTGGAGCAGCAGCTCTAACGGGCAGGGCGTCAAGCCTGGCCACCTGCTGTCCACAGGCAGCCTGACCCCCACCTTGCACCAGGAACGCTCCAAAGCTCTCGGTCATCAGGGAGGCAGGGTCTGTAAGAGGTGATCCACCAGGCTTGGAGCAAATAAGGACAAGTTGAACATGAGCAATTACTTTTTTGAAGCATCATGTGGTCATATTTGACCTCCAAACTGGGAGAAGCTGGGGGATGCTGAGGGCAGATGACTTCTATGTCATCACAGCCCCCACGATCGCTTTGTGGGAAGCCCAGCACAAGGTCCGTAATATCTAACATCTGTCAATGAGAAAAGGGTATTTGAATTGCAAACATTTGATTAATGCCAAAATTCCAAGGGTGGGCAGGGAGGTGGGTCGGCTTCTGGGGGCCACTTGCCCAGCACCAACTCTGACCGCTTCCTCTTATTCTTCTATGTGCGTGAGTTCCCCAGAGGGTCTTTCCTCGCCTGACCCTGCCGTGTTCTCACATTGTTCTGTTTTTCAGACAACAGCTGGTCACCAAGGAAACCACTGCGGAGACCATAGTCAGACCCGTGTCTTCCCTGCAGGGAAATTCAGCCCTTACTCATCTCTCCATCCACAGCCGCCTCTTGGCGTGACCTTGGAAGGCACTGCCAAACCCCAAGCGAGGAGTCCCCTCCCTCCGCCGGGACCTCTCCCCAGGGGGCTGAAAGAAGGAAGCAGGGCTGGGATGAGAAAGCCTGGAGCAGCAGAGCCAGCAGGGCCCTAGAACCGTCATCAACCCTTCCTTGTTTCAGTGTACACGTGTTACCGGAGTGTAACACACAGTATACAAAGCAGGAAAAGCACCCTCCACATCTCCCGCTCCCTTCCCCTGCGCCCCAAAAGGTGACCACTCTCCTGACCTCTAACAGCAGACCTGTGCTCTGCCTGCCGCTGCACTTGACGTCTTAATACTTAGAATCACCCAATGTCTGCTCTTTGGAGTCGGGGCCGTTTCTTGAACAAGGGAGGTTTACTTCCCTGTTACTTCCCTAAAAAGACAAACCCTCCCTGTTAAGGCTGAGCCCAGAAAGAAAAAAACCTGGGAGAGACCCGGGGGAGAGACCCAGGAGTAAGCCTTTCCAAAGGTTTACTTCCTGTCACTGGAAGCCGCAGTGGCCCAGCCTGGCACACGCACGCAGCCTAGGGCTTACGCTGTCGCGGGCACCGGGGCAGTGCCCAGTTCTGTCTGAGAGGAGCGGCGTTGCTGTGAGCTGGCCTGTCTGTGTCTTTGGGTGAACCTCTGTTTGCGCGTCTCTTGAGCACCCACCCAGGATGGGAGGTGCTGGGCACGGGGGGGATGGCTGCAGTAGCCATGCCAACAGGGGCCCCGAACGCCGGTCCCAAGTGGCCCTCCCAGCACCTGGTGTGAGATTCGGCCCTTCCCCATCCTTGCCAGCACTTGGCACCCTGCCCTTTGCTTTCTGGCTGTTTTCCGCCCCTTTCGTGTTGAGGGTGGGGATCCTGAGGCCAAGGAGATGGCCACTCTCCCGGTCCCGGGAGCAGAGGCGCCGGCCCCCGCCTGGAGCTAGCTCTCCTGTCCTGGCAGAGGCACCCGTTCAGTTTCCACGTTGAGTCTCGTCCAATGAAATCATCCTTGAAGTCCAGGCGGGCTTTCCACAAGCAATAACAAGGAGTACAATAGTGACTTGCGTCTGTGGACCCTGACTGAGCGCCAGGGCCCCGTGAGAGCTCTGCCTGCATCGCCTCTCGTGGTCCACATGCGACCGCAGGACAGAGACACTTCTCTCTGTCGCTGTGGTAGGGGTGGGGAGCCCGGAGAGGGGGAATAACTCCCCTGAGGGCACACAGCTGGCGAGTGGGAGAGCTGGGACTCAAAGCCTTGTCCTCTGCCTCTGGAGCCTGGTTCTTTGGCCCGTCTGGTGGGGCACTGGGAGCTGAGACGCTCTCCCGGGTCTCTCCCAGGTTTCTTTCTTTCTGGGCTCAGCCTTAACAGGGAGTGTTTGTCTTTTCAGAATCTGCTAATCTGAAAAGTACAGTTTTTCAAGGATTAGGTAGCCAAGTAAACCTCTCCAAAGCTGCGTGATTTTCAGGTCTCTTGATTGACACGTTAAGTTCCACAGCGAATCCGCACGTGTTCACCACATGTGCACGCGTGTGTCCTCGCCTCTCATTTCATCCCGGGTCTCTCTGCACTGCATCCGACTGTACAGGTCAAGGGTCGCCTGCCTGCAGGAGTCTGAGGCCATGCAGCCTGTCCTCTCCATCTACGAGGCCTTTATCCCCCCCCCCCATCCACTCATTCCTTCACTGACCCACATGTTGTGTTTCAGCCCCATACGCCCGGCCCCAGGACACAGCGTGAGCTTCTGGCACAGCCAGTCTCTATTCTTACACAAGGCAGACCCAGCACAGTGATGGGGACATTCGGGGCTCTGAGAGTGGCCACATCCGTTCATGGAAGACAGAGGCTTGGAGGAGGAAGCTGAGACCTACAGGGTGGGAAGGAGGAGCTGGGGAGGATGTCCCCAGCACAAGCAGGGCAGGTGCACGGAGGGAGCTGGTCAGGCAGCAGCTTGGAGCTGCCTCCAGGGGGCGTTGTTTCTAACACGCTTATTTAATACACCAATGCGAGTGGCGTGTGCGTCAACTCAGTCGTGCCCGACTCTTTGTGACCCCGTGGACTGTAGCCCACCAGGCTCCTCTGTCCGTGGGATTCTCCAGGCAAGAATACTGGAGTGGGTTGCCATTTCCTTCTCCAGGGGATCTTCCCGACCCAGGGATCAAACCCCAGGTCTCCTGCTCTGGAGGCGGATTCTTTACCACCTGAGCCACCAGGGAAGCCCGGTTCGCTAATTAGCATGCAAACTTAATGCGCTAATTCACCGTGTTTAGTTTATGTGCTAATTTAGAGTGCCAGTCTGCACTCTGAGCCTCCACGAGCATTCCCCAAGCTCTTCAGCCAAGGAAGACAATTCCCCAGTGATAAAACCATAAAAGTCACAGGACACCCTTTTCCTGTACTGTCTCCTTTGATCTTTTAACCCCTCTGGCCTCTGCGCTGGCCTCCCCTGGGAGCTGATTAGAAGTAAAAAGTCTCAGGCCCCAGCCCAGACCAACTCCATTAGGACTCTCATCTTATCAAGATCCTAAGTGACCTGAATGCGTGTGAGAGTCCAGGAGCATGGCTGCCCTCAGAATCCAGGAAGAAGTTTGTTGAACTCATTTCACGGCAAGGAGATGGAGGGCCATAAGGACCAAGTCCACAGTTAATAAGTAACTGGTGGCTTCAAATCTTGTTCCTCCCTCTCCGATCCAACCTGCTACTCTTATGCAGTGAGAGCACAGAGGCCCAGAGAGGGCACGTGCCTTGCCCAAGGCCACACAGCAAGGCTAGCAACCCAAGAGCTTGAAGAAGCTCTTAGAAGAGCTTGCTAAGATGCAGATTCCAGGCCTTATCCTCAGGGGTTTGGATTCAGCAGCTCTGGGGAGGGCCTAGAAATAAGCATCCTAACTAGCATGCAGGATGACGTTGACCACACTGGGAACCGCAGCTCCCTGGTCATTTGAGGTCAGGGAGAACACCAGGATGCCTGTGGAGTCTGACAGCTTGGGTTGCTAGCCTTGCTGTGTGGCCTTGGGCAAGGCACGTGCCCTCTCTGGGCCTCTGTGCTCTCACTGCATAAGAGTAGCAGGTTGGATCAGAGAGGGAGGAACAAGATTGTTGTTTCTTAGGTTCATTTGGGAAATTGCTGAGGACCTTGAGGGAACACCATGCAATTCTCAAACTATCCACTAGAGGATGCCCGCACTCCAGAGACACAGCCTTTCCGCGCCCTGAGCCCCCAAGGAGCAGTTTCCTGCGTTATTCTCCTGGTGGATCCACTGTCCTTACTGTTTAGGGAAAAGCCTCAGGTCACACCAGTCAAGAGGTTCAGAGAAGGGAGCATTTTTGTTAACACGGGAGGCAGGAAGCCTGAGTTGATCTCATGCCATCCATCTGGATCCTCACATCTAAGCCTGTCGCAGATGGATTCATGGATGGCCTCAGCAGTGTCCGTCAACCTCTGAGCATCAGCTTCCTCCTCTGCAGAGCAGGGCTGTCAGACCCAAATGTCCTGAGTCCCCAAATCCAGCCTCAATATTTTACAAGGCATCTGTTAATGTCTGCAGAAAGTTAGGAAATGGAAGGCATGTTGTCATACAGACATTCACAGGTTGTTTTTGGAAGGTTCTGACATGATTGCATGTGCTTTTCCATGCAGCTCCACGAATCACAGGCTCTCCAGTCACAGAATGTGATAGGAAGTTGTTGTGCTTGGGTGTGAGGGCTGGAGCTGTGGCAGCCACCTTGGGCTCCTGTAGGGAGATGTTTGGCTGCCCTCCTGAGACCATGGTTGCTCGTGACTGCAGCACAGATGAAGAACATTTTCAGCACAAGTGAGTTCTGCTGAACAGCAGCTTAAATAATACATACAGGTTTTTTCATGGGGACAGTTAATTAACACTGGAGTTTTAAGTTCAGAAGTTTTTTTTCCCTGTTTGTCTTCACAAGAACCCTGTCAGATCTAGATCAATATATTGTTATTTTCATTTTTAATGAGGAAACTGGGGCTCAAAGAGAGCCTTGCCCAAGCACGTATGGTGTGTATGTGCGTGTGTTCGTCGCTCAATCTTGTCCAATTCTTTGTGACCCCATGGACTGTATCCCACCAGGCTCCTCTGTCCATGGGATTCTCCAGGCAAGAATACTGGAGTGGGTTGCCATTCCCTTCTCCAGAGCATCTTCCCAGCCCAAGGACTGAACCCGGGTCTCCTGCATTGCAGGCAGATTCTTTTCCATCTGAGCCACCAGGGAAGCTAGGATGCATAGTTGGAAACAGCAAAGCCAGGATTGAAAGCCTCATCTTCTGGCTCCTCATTTTATGGTCATTTGCCACCGCTCTTCCAGCCTGAACCCTTCACAGTGACAGTTTCCTCATCAGCTCGATGAGGCACTCCTCAGAAGGCGTTTCAGAGTTTTGCAATTGCTGCCCTTGCCGTGGATGAAGTAAAAAGTGCTAGAATTCAGGGAGCAACTCTGCTTATTTCTGAGAACATCTCCCAGCAAGTCCACGGCCCTGGAGCCGTTTCTGAAGATGCCAGGACTGAGGTTCTCTCAAAAGAACAAGTATCTTATTGCAAAACTGTCATCAGATCTCCCCTGAAATACGGCTTTGCTCTCCCTGAGCAGAAGTGAAGGGCAATCGGGAATACAGTCAGAGGCCCCGTGGTGCTCCCTACTGATCTAATCATCATCAGGGCTAGGAACTGGACTCCAAAAGATGATCGTACCCCAGCCAACCCTCTAAATATCAGCGTTCCTAAGAATCTCATTACTTTTCCTCCTGCATCAGCCCCGCCCCACCGGCCCCTGTAAACTCTTTATTTGAGACTGTACGCAGCTGACCTGGAAAGGGAGAAAGCCAAAAAGCCAGGAACACTGACCACAGCTCTGTGATGCTGCTGAGGATGGCGATGGTGGTGGCGATGGTGGTGGTGGTGACGATGGTGATGGTGGTGGTTTAGGTTAATGATATAAATCACACCCTTGCTGGTACTTGCAACATACCAGCCCCTGAACCACGTGTTGGCCACCTTATTACTTTTTCCTCGCGCCGCCCCAGGCTCTGAGGAGCATCAGCTCGTAAATTCTGGTTGCTTCCATGAGCTGGAACTCACAGCATTCCCCATGAGGGTGTGTGGTGGAGAAAGCATGGGTTCAAATCCTTGTCTGCTGCTTCCTGGGCATGTGACCGTGGGAGTAACTTCCCCTCTCAGTTTCCACATCAGTAAAATGGGGGCAGCACAGTCCCTACCTTAGCAGGTAACTGGAGCAGTTACACAGGGTCCTGGGCGCAAACAGCTGAGACAGGAGCACCGAGCAGGTGCCCCCAGAGCCCGTTTCCCTGCCCATGCGGCACACAGGCTCTTGGGCGCTCATGCTTGTCCTTGGGATTGTAAGGACGCCTACTATGGGAACTTGCCGATAGCTTCCACGTGTCCCAAACTTTGATGACATAACAATCACCCACCCCCAGAGCTCTGAAAACATCAACTACCTGGTCCATGCCCCAGGAGAGAGAGATGAGAGAAATTAATCTTAATCAATTATTTTATTTAACCCAAATAAAAGCAAGACACTATCACTTTCACATGCAAATCCAGAACTGAAGAATCGCCAGTGAGAGACATTCCACTTGTTTCCGGTCCCAAATCTGTGACCTCTGCTGAGCGTTTCACAGGCAAGCCCATCTCGATTCACACTCTTCTGCCTCCGGTGGCTCGCGGCTTCCACTCTGCACACCCACCTGGCAAGAAGGGCTGTCACCACTTTACAAATGAGGAAACTGAGACTCAGAGGGTGAAGGGACCAGCCTAGGCCACGCAGCTGCAGAGCGGCAAAGCCTGCTGTCCGCCCCCCCGCTCCCTCCGCACAAGACCCCATCCAGGTGGCTCCCGGCTCCCCCTTCCCACCCCAGACCGTGGGAGAGGAGCAGCAGAGAGCACCCAGAGGCTGAACCCCCAGACTGGGCCTGCGGTGTCCACACCCATCCTCGGATCGGACCCCTTTATGGGGGTGATTTCACCATTGTCCACACTCACCTCCCAGCTGCACTCTCTGGGGGGGGGCGGTGGGACTTGGGGCTCTTTGCATCTTGCTCAGCACAGTGCCCAGGGCCCCACAGGGCACAGGTGAGACCCCCAGAAACCAGAGTTTGTCATCAGGAACCCCTGAGGGTAGCCGATCCACAGGGAAGGAACTTCCAGGGGTCATGCCACACCAGAAACCCTCTCTGGTCCTGAGAGACCCTAAGGAGTGTGCTCAGCCCGCCTGCCCACTGCTTGGTTCTGCTCCCATCGAGGGTAGGGGGGGGGTCTGTCCCTGCCGCTGGAGTGGAGGCTCTGGAAGGGAGGCTTTGTCTATTTCACCTCCTGCTGCATCCCCGCCCTGGCGGCCTGGCAATCCACAGCTCCCTCCGCAGTTGCTTGTTGAAGGAACCCATTCATCACCTCCCAGTTCCAAGGGACCTAGAAAGCTTCCTGCAGCTTCTAAGGACTCCACACTTAGAACGGGGGACAGAGGGGCCCTGGAAGAATCTGACCCCACAGCTCCGAGAGGAGATGCCCCCACATCTCTTCTGCCATCAGATGAGCGTGGTTCGTTTCCATTTGTTCAGTTGAGGTGATGCAATGGGCCACCTGAGCCAACTCAGAGGGCCCAGGGGACCTTCAGTGATGACAACACTTGGTCAGGGACTTCATACAGTAACTAAGCATTGGGGAAATAGACCTAGCTTCCCACCAGGGCGGATCCCGGCTAGAGGGAAGCATGCTGGAGCAACCAGCATCTCAGCATATCATAGGCACTTGGCCTCTGTAAGAACTTCCCTGGTGGTTCAGCGGTAAAGAATCCACCTGCAATGCAGGAGACCTGGGTTCAATCCCTGGGTGGGGAAGATCCCCTGGAGATGGGAATGGCAACCCACTCCAGTATTCTCACCTGGAGCATCCCATGGACACAGGAGCCTGGGGGGCTGCAGTCTATGGGGTTGCAGAGTTGGACACGACTGGCCTCTGTAAGCTTCTGGCTATAAACTTCATCCCATCTTGGAGGACCTGCGTTCCTTGGGTGGGTGGGTTTCCCTTTCCATCACCTCTGCAGCCTCTCCATGTCACCCAAGAGCCAGGGTCCCACAGGCAGTTTCCTAAGAAAGCCCTCTGAAGCTCTGGCATCGCATTTTAAATCTCAGAAGTATGTTCAGAAATAGATGCTGGATAGAAAAAGAGAGAGCGGACTTGTGGTGTCAAGGCACGGGGAGTGGGGAGGAGGGATAGACTGGGAGTTTGAGGCTGGTGGGTACAAACTATCGCAGACAGAATAGACGCTCAATAAGGTCCTACTCTAGAGTACAGGGGACTGTATACAATGTCCTGGGATAAACCAGAATGGAACTGAGTCACTTTGCCGTACGGTAGAGACTGGCACGACATTGTAAACTAACTGCACTTCTATTTAAAAACTAAAATTAAAGAGAAATAGGTGCTGGAGAATATCTGTGGCCTCGGGTAGAAGGGGAGCAGCCCAGGTGTTCTCCGAGAAAAGGACGTTTCGCAACCACTCGCCCAGCAGAGCCCACACCCCAAACCCAAGCACATTTAAACCAACTTCTTATATAACTCAGTTCACTCTTCCTCATCCTTGTGGTTGGAGTTTTCTAGAACCCACCACCAACCTTCTGGCTCATCTTCTGGTTTTGATGTGCTGCTCTCTACCTCTGAAGGGGGAAATGGTCCGGAGACCTGAGGTCTTGTTCTGTTTTGCTTTTTTTTGATCTTTAGTCATGACGGTGGGTGGCAGTGCTCCTTCCGAACACTCCCTGGAGAGAGAGCCAGGCCGGCTGTTCCAGGGAGGGAGCGCAGACCCTGAGAAAAGAGAAGTACGAGCAGCAACCCGAGGATGCGAATCGAGACTTCCGTGGAGTTTGGGGAAGCCAGAAGGCCCTCCTCGTCCTGTTCTGATTCTCCCTGCCGTTCGCTGGGTTCAACGCGGCCCTCACGTCTGAGCTCAATGCTCTCGTGTGTTTCGACACACTGATTCTTAAGGCTGCCTGCTGTGCGACTCCAACTGCGACGTTCTGGCAAAGCTAAAGCTAGGAAGACTGTAAGCCTCATCGCATCTGCAAAAGTCCCTGTCGCCGCATTTATTGTCCAGTCCAACTCTTTGCAGCCACATGGACTGTAGTCCACCAGGCTCCTCTCTATCCGCGGGATTTCCCGGGCAAGAATACTGGAGTTGGTTGCCCTTTCCTTCTCCAGAGGAATCTTCCCAACCCAGGTTTCAAACCCGCGCTTCCTGCGTTGCAGGCAGATTCTTTACCACTGAGCCACCTGGGGGCCATAATGTAATGTATTTACCAATATTAGGGGAAACAGGATGAACGCTTTGGGGAGGGGGTTCATCCTGCCTACCGCAGCATCCCTTCCTGTAAATAACTCATACATTAACGTTCCCAGATACCTTGTCATCTCCAGAAACTGGAACCAGCGCCCACATGGAGGTAGATAAAGAGCAAGTGGTATATCTATACAATGCCATGCTCCTCCGCAAGCTACAGAATGAATTCTGGATACCTGCTGCAACGTAGCTGAACCTTAAAATAATTATACTGCGTGGGAGAAGCCAGCCTCCCCCTCAAAGCCATTCAAACTCTGTCATTCCATTTGGATAAAATGCTAGAAAATGAAAACTCATCTCTAGCGGCAGGAAGTAGTTGCCATGGGGCCAGGGTGGGACGTGTCAGGGAAGAACAGGTGGGAGGGATGGCAGAAGGGCCTGGGTAAACCTTGGGGTGATGGGTCTGTTCACTGTCTTGGGGGTGGTGGTGGTGGTTTTATGAGTGTATATATATGTCAACACTTACCAAATGGTATACCTGAAATATGCACGATTCACTGTACATCAGTTATATCTCAACATAGCTGGAATTAAAATGCATTCCTCTGAAATGGGGTACACTTATCACAGAAAGAGAGAAAGCATACATGTGCCAAATGCAAAAGCGCTGAAACCGGGTGATAGCTGTTCAGGTGATCACTGTGTGTCAACTTCTCCAGACACTTGACAGTTTTCATTTAAAAAAGAAAAAAAAAAAAAAGGTGGGTCGGGGTGAGAGTCCAAGCTTTGGAATCAAACCTGCAATCAAGTCTGATTCAAGTCGTATCCTAGCTGTGTGAGCTTGGGCAAGTGACGGGGTGAAACAGGCCTAATCACCCATGAGCGGGGGGCTTCCCTGGTGGCTCAGATGGTAAAGAATCTGCTTGCAATGAGGAGACGCAGGTTCGATCCCTAGGTCAGAAAGATCCTCTGGAGAAGGGGATGACTACCCACTCCAGTATTCTCACCTGCAGAATCCCATGGACAGAGGAGCCTGGTGGGCTACAGTCCACGTAGTCACGAAAGAGTCAGACATGACTGAGCGACTAACACACACCCATTAGCAGAAGTCACTGGACTGTGAGCATGAAATCAGATCAGTGCACAGAGCAGGCTTAGCAGGAAACTGGGATGTAGCGAAGGTTCCCTGAAGCTAGCTGTCACTATTAATTCTTATCTGAGAGACACGGAAACCGAATTAGAAAACTGGGGAGACTTAACTGGTCCCACGGCTCCTGCCAGGTCTGGGTCTGGCAGTGAAGAGCTACCTCTCTGGATGCCTACCACACTTAGAACTCTGAAGTAAATAGTTTATGCAAATACGGCCAAGCCACCCCACCTGAGATGAGGTCCTCGGTCTGGCCAACAAAGGAAGCCAGGCCCAGCACCCAGAGGTATTTTTAACAGGGTGGAGATGTGCGCTTTGCATATTTTGCCTTCTTGGCAGCTTGTGGTTCAAGGTCCCAACCAAAACTAAATGTGTTTACTTGTTTGTTTAGACAGGTAAGATCTCACAATCTCACATCCCACAGTCAGAACGCTTTCTCTAAACTGGAGATAAAGGCTTTCCTTAAAACACTCATTTGGTTACTCAGTTTGTGCTGAAGCCTTTATCCTCCAGGTCGCAGGAGGGTTGGCCAGGAGTGTGCTGCAAAGCCCCCATGTATAGGCCCTCGAGACGTGTGAGCCGACAGAAGCCTGGTTGAGTCTCTAAGTGAGAGGGTGTTCTGGGGAAGCAGGGATATACGGTGGGCGGTTCTACCTCTCTCAACTTTTGGAGATGTCGCCGCTTGATTTGTTAAGCGGTTTTGTTAAAGGGAGCCTGAATGTAACTGCAGAGAGGAGGAAGTTGAAAGGTGATGGCTACAAAGAGGAAAACAGACTCTGGGGGATTGCGTTTGTCTTTTACTTGTCTCCTTACGCGCTGACCTACCCACTTACCTAGAACGCTGTTCCTATGGCTACGAGCGCTGAGGGCTCAGAGCAGAGGACCTGCTGGGCTCAAAGCTGTGCTCCTGAGATCACAAGGAGCCATGTGGGCTGTTGTGGAGTTTGCAGAAGACAGAGCCAGGGAACGGACGGGGTCTGAATGGAGACGCTGGATGTGAACAAGCGGTGGGAAGCACAAGGCAGCCATCAGTTTGGGGAGCCAGGGAGAAGTCGGCAATGACTCCGGGTAATGAGGGAATGAGTTGGCACCACTAAGAACAGAAGGAAAAAAAAACCAGAGGGCGGGGGATGCTGACTTCACCTTGGAGATGAAAGGTGACAGTTTGCATTAAATTTTAAAAAAAAGGGGGGGTCAGGGTGAGAATCCAAGCTTTGGAGTCAGACCTGCAGGGGAGGTCAAGTCTGATTCAAGTCGTATCCCAGCTGTGTGAGCTTGGGCAAGTGGTGGTGTGAAATGGGCCTAATCACCCATGAGCGGGGGCTTCCCTGGTGGCTTAGACGGTAAAGAATCTGCTTGCAGTGCGGGAGATGCAGGTTCGATCCCCAGGTCAGGAAGATCCTCTGGAGAAGGGAATAGCTACTCACTCCAGTATTTTTTTTCATTTATTTTGACTGCACTGTGTAGCATGTGAGATCTTAGTTGCCCAACCAGGGGTCGAACTGTCGCCCCCCGCATTGGGAGCATGGAGTTTTAACCACTGGACTGCCAGGGAAGTCCCCACCCTGGGTGAGGGGGGTGGTTTCATTCTTGCAAACAGAAGAACACACAGGTGGAAATTTCCATCAGGCAGTAGGAACTATAAGCAGCCAAAGCAGAGGTCAAGC
Source organism: Oryx dammah (assembly GCF_014754425.2). Taxonomy (NCBI): domain Eukaryota; kingdom Metazoa; phylum Chordata; class Mammalia; order Artiodactyla; family Bovidae; genus Oryx; species Oryx dammah. Next base: position 52,656,743 of record NW_024070197.1, read on the forward strand.
TGGGTGCAGCCAATGAGCCCACAAGCTGAGGCCTATCAGCATCGACGTCACTGATGCCTGGGTTCCGGGATCAGCTCTGGGGGAGACGCCTGGCCTGTGGTGCTCGCCAGTCCCCACGTGGTATCGTGCCCAGCACGGCCTATTCCGCACTGCCCTGTGACGCCATGGACGGGCGCTGAGCTGATGCTCACTGGGGTTCTCTCCAGCCTGGCTGGCTCCCCGACACCTCCTCCAGCTCCCAGGGCCGGGGCAGAGCCGGCACCCCGCCCCTCACCCCCCACAGCCCACACTGAAGGACAACCTTCTGGGTTTCATCTGCCCGGATGGGAGGCAGGCTTGGTCTCTCTGCAGACAGGGCAGCTGGGTCTCACAGGAGGCGGTGTCTGCATCCCGGTGTCTACCTGCCGGCCACACCGCTAGTGGATCCTGTGGTTTCACGCGGGAGGCCTGCAGCGGCCTGCGACTTAAGATGGGATGGCTGGGGCTCATCCCATTCCCCCAGAGACACAGTGCATCTCCAGAGCCACGGGGGTGGGAGTCATTGCCCACAGACATTGGAGACGGAGCTGAGATTCCTCACCTGGAGAGGAGAGGCGTTCTGAAATGAGAACTCCAGAGAGAAGTGGCGTGCGAGGGCCCCACGGGGACTGCGTAGCTGACCTCGAACCGATTCCCGTAATTTCCTTCTTCCCTCCCTCTTTCCCTTCTGTCTCTCCTCCCTCCCCCTCCCCTGCACATCCCCCTGATACGTATTCAACTCTTTCTGCCGACATCCACCACCGAGGCAAAGAGACCGCATCTCTGCTCCTCTGGGGCAGAAGGCCCAGTTTGGCAGGAGTGGGGGTGGGGGGCACCATGCTCTCTTTTTGCTGCGTTTTAAAGTAGAGACATCGTTCACATGCCATGGAACTCGCCCTTTGCAGCGGCCATCCTGCAGTCTTTAGCTCATTCACCGTCTTGGTATGTTTTCAGACCCAGCAAGCCTTCCATTCCGAGGTCCGGCCCTTCCTGGGGTCACCGCTGTGGCGAGTTACTCCAAGTGTCAGAGGAAGATGCTGATCGCCCTGACCCCAGAGCTCGGACTCTGGACTCTGCAGACAGCTCACAGAAGATGCCCTCACGTGGCAGCTGTCATCACGCCTCACTCAGTGGCGGGCCCTGGGCGGCGTGGGGACGGTAGGAAGGGAGCAGCCAGACCCCGCCGGCCGTCCGGAGGCTCGCAGCCCTGGGGGCGCTCGCTAGTAACTGCTGGAGAGAAGGCAGGGAACAGCTTCCTAAGGACTGCGGGCCTTCAAGGGCGCCTGTCCCACACCGTGTTCATGGCTCTCACCCACCCTCTGTTTTTCGAACTTCTAAAGACAGGTGTTTACGTGACTGATCGGGGCAGGGTTGGGAATGCCGCCCCCTGCGTGGGAAGTTGAGGACAGGTGCTTGGTTGGGAGAGCTGCCCAGGGAGTTGGGGTGATGTGGTGGTGTCATTAGGACTTCATTCCTAAACCCCAGCCCTTCCTCCTGTGGCCTCTGCAGAATGGACAGTGCTGGTTTCTCATCCCACCAGGACTCAGACGTCACCTGTCCTGGCTCTGCCATTCATTACCCACAGGACACTGGACCAGGGCGTCTCTCCAAGTTCCCTGTCTCCCCAAGCGATGTAGAGACAGTGGCTGCGGGCTTCACGTGGGTGGCTCACTGCCTCCCTCCCCAGCTGCACCTGGCTCCCAGGGAGCAGTCAGGGGGTCTGGACGTGATCACAGCTGTTTCCGTGCCAAGGAGCCACTGTGAGGCCGTGGGGAGCGGTCCTCGGGTCGTTCTTTCTCACTGTGGTGCTCCTCTCTCACCAGAGCCTTGTTTTCCTCCTCTGTAAAACGGGGGCCATACGTGTACCCGTCATGTAGGATTGGGGGAGAGTGAAGAAGGTGTGCAGGGGATGTCTCAGCGCCATGCCTGAAGCCGGACCAGGTCTTTTGCCTTTCTGTGCTACATGTCCTAGAACTCGCTCCAAACAGCTGCTCCCATGCGTGTGTGTTCCAGACTTAAGGAGGGACCCCCATCTCTCCTCCCCACCATCCTGAAATAATGCACATTGACCCACCCTCTGGCAGAAAGGCCTGGAAGCCGGCATCTCATGGAAAAGCAGTTTACAGGACTCAACAGTTAAACGCTTGCCCCCAAACAACCATCAAAGGCCAAGAGCCATTCACAAAATGATATTAATACACAACCCAGCCTTGAGTGACAAGGTGAAGGTCAAGAAAACACGGGCTGATGGAGCTGTTAGGGCTGAGCATAGCACTTCCTTCCACATGGTGCAGAGCACACAGCCCTGTGAACACGAGGGCAGTGGGTGCTCCTGAGCGTGGATGGCCCCACGCCTGCCGTGACCTATGGGGGCTGCGGTGACAGCGATGAAGCAGTTTCCCTGGGACGTTTCCCACACATGGGCCCCGGGTTATGCAAGCCTCTGGCCTCCTGGACACTTCCCTCGGTTCAGTGACCGTCTGGACACCCAGCTCATACGCTCTCTGCTCACTCTCTCTCTCTCCTCCTGGGTCCATCTGTCCTTCAAGGTGAACTCCAAACCTACAGGGAAGACCTGTCTGATTTTCCCTTTTGTGTTTTTTGTTTGTCTTTTCCTTTCTGTATTTAGCTGCACTGGGTCTTAGTTGAGGCACGTGGGATCTTTAGTTCTGGCGTGCAGCATCTTTAGTTGGGGCACGCAGGCTCTAGTTCCCTGACAGGGGATGAAACCTGGGCCCCTGAATTGGGAGCGTGGAGCCTTAGCCAATGGACCACCAGGGAGGGCCCTGCCCGGTTTTCCTTGGGAGAGAGTCAGTGATGCCCCCTCGCTGTCATGGGGTCAGGAAGCTCCGAGCCGGGCTTTGTGTCCAGTGTCTTGACTTCCCCTGAGCTGCTTCTCCATTCTGCTTCAGGAACCCACGGCCCTCCTCTCTCCCCACAGAATCCCTAACTCAGGCGTCCTCAGACCTCAGATCACAATTTCTCCTTCTCACGTGCAGCCTCAAATGCTTGCACAATGCCTGCCCCTCGGCCCTGCTGGGGCCCCCAGTCCACTGGGCACCTCATTCCTCTCCGTCTGCCTCTCCTGCCTTGCTCTATTCCATATCCAGGGGCCCATGACTTGTAGCCACAGCCTCAGAGTGCAGCCCCTGACGTCTCCAGCACCCCCAAGGCACTGGAGAGAACTCTCATCTTGCAGGGCCATCGACGAGTTCTTGTTGATCCAGCAATTTTTTTTCTAGTTTAACTGCTGTCTGTGGTGGCGGGGTGGAGGGGACAGAGGATATACAATCCAACCCCCCTTCCTCTGGAAAAGTCAGATCAGAAATAACACTTTCTCTTTAAGAATGATGGGCAGCTTCTGAGCAGTTCAGTGTGAGGCAGCAAGAATAAAGACCACAGAGAAGCCTTTCAGAATTCACTTGTCTCCTTTTTGCCTTTATAAATGTGAATCCCACCTAGAGAAGGAAGAATTCTGCTGGTGTGAATAAATGTGACTGGCTCCTTTGCTTACGGATGTTTTAAAAATCTTTTATGGCCTTTTGCTTGTCTGAGAGCCTTGGAAGCATGTTGGATGATTAGATGAGTCACAAATTAATTGTGGTGAAATGCACTCTTTTCGTATTTTTACTCAAATTTTGTTTCTTTAATTAATTTCTATTGGAATACAGTTGCTTTACCATGCTGTGTTAGTTTCTACTGCACAGTATAAGATGTGGTGTATATACAGAGAGTGGAATACTGTTGCTGGTGTTCAGTCGCCTGGTCATGTCCGACTTTTTGCCACCCCATGGGCTTCAGCACACCTGGCTTCCCCATCCCTCACCATCTCCCAAAGTTGGCCCAAGTTCATGCCCATTGCATCGGTGATGGCATCCAACCGTCTCATCAGTGGAATATTACTCAGCCGTGAAAAGGGGAAGCACTGGGTCACTTGTTAAGATGCAGATGGACCTAGAAAGGAACTCTTTCAGATGGCATCATTTGATGTGCAGGACCCAGGGGTGAGTTCCAAGCCCTCCTGCAGTGTGGATGCCCTCAGAGCCTGGGCCAACTCCGCGTGAGCTCCCGGTATGAGGGGAGCTAATTTAGGCATGATTAGCATGCTTTTACACCTGATTTAGTTTTCCTAAAATCCAAACACAATTTGACATTTTCTGCTGTTGGGAGGTGATTGGTCCCCTAAAGTAACAAAGGAAGACAAAGCAAAGATGGGACACAGTGATGTCTGCCTTGGGGTCCTTAGGCATCGTTTGATGATCCCCTCTGCCTAGAAATGGGAAAACCGAGGCCCACAGGACCCAGTGAATGACAGAGCCCCAAACACCCCCAGCAGTTCTTAATCCCAGTCTGAGGTATAACCTGAGATCCAGGTAACCCCCCTGGACAAGCCCAGCTTCCCCTCGCCTTGCAGGCAGACAGAGGCCCCTTGTCTCCAGGCCCCAGCCTCACTCCCAGCTGCTGAATCAGACCCCTGAGTATCCGTTTCGTTTCTCCCTGTAGCATCTCGCCCATGGTGTAAAATTAGCTCAGTCATGAGTTTCAGGAACAAATACCTGCAGCCCCTTCAGTGGCAAGAAAAAGAAACCAATGGGGACTTTCCTCTCTCCTGCTGCCAGGGCTGGGCCCTGCGGTGCAGGGGTGCAGGGGAAGCTTGGGAAGGGGGGGCCCCCACTGTTCACCTGCGATGCCCGGGAGGCAGGGGAAAGGTCTGGGCCTCTTCCCGTCTCACTCCCTCCCGACCCTGGGCAGCTCCTCACCACCCTGAGCACAAAACCTACTGTCTCTGGGTTTTCTTGTAAACCTGCTGTCGCTTTACCAGGCCCACACTCCTGAACGTCTATGGAAGGGTGACTCATGTACAGAAAAGTGCACACACCATACACTCAGTGCGTTTGCACACAGGGCACCCATGTAACGCCACCACATGAGAAAATGGTCCATTATCATCCCCCAGTGGTAACCCTGTCCTAGCCTCCAATAATATAGACCCGTCTTGCCTGGCTCTGAACCCTGTGACTTGGAATCATAGCATGCAGACTGCTATGTTTGTGGTTTATTTTACTGAATATTCTGTCTGGGCAAAAATCCACACATTTTCATGTGTGTAGATCATCCCTGCTCATCGCTCTATTCTCTTCTGTGTAAACGCACTGAAATTCTTAAGGTCACGTGATGGACATTCTCGTTTTAGTAGGTTAAAAAAAAAAAAGCAGCAAAACAGTTGGCAGCTCCCTATGATCCCCTCTAGTATTTATTGGCTCCCTTATTTCTGGTAAACGCGTGGCTTTGTAATGTACTCTCATTCTGTTTTGTTTGGTTTTTTAAACTTGGCAGGGTTTTTGGTTTGGTTTGGTTTTACTGGCGTATAGTTGCTTTACAATGTTATGTTAGTTTCTGCTGTACAGCAAAGTGCATCCGCCATACATACACACGTGTCCCCTCTTTTCTGAATTTCCTTCCCGTTTGGTCACCACAGGGCACTGAGTCCCCCCTGCTATACACTAGGTTCTCATTAGTTGTCGATTTTATCCATAATGTCAATAGCGTATCTATGTCGATCCCAATCTCCCAGTTCATTGGTGTTTTGCTTTTAAATTCCCCGGTGCTGCTTTCGGGGGGCCAGTCTGCCCTGCACGCATGCCTTCCATGTGGCCCACCCACCCTGATGGACTTCAGGAGGCCCCCCACCCCTGCGTGTGCTGTGAACACCCTCACTCATGACATCTGATGGACCCGGGTGGAAATTCCTTGGGCTGGAACTGCAGGATCGTCAGTATATTTTCTGTAAGAATCTTCTACCCCATGCACGTGCTGTAGCGGGCCCAGCAGCCCCGAAGACACGGTGGACTCAGCGGTGAGAGAAGGTCCTCTGGTTCCAGGGAGGGGAAGGGCGTGAAGTGGGGACCAGCCAGCAGGGGGTGCTGCTTCCCCGGGGATCCCAGTGGCCCAGGGGTCCCAGGAATTGGGAGAAGCAGCCCCATAGGTGCCAGTCCAGCGTCCCCTGTGCCGGCTCAGTGACCCCCAGGTGCCATCTGGGGTGGGCCTGAATCTCAGGGGCATCCATCAGCAGGGCCGGGGGGTGGGAGTTATAAGAGTGTGCTGGGCAGAAAGGGCCCCTGCATCTCACATACCAGGGGTCCTCCTCGGCTGTCACCTGCTCATCAGGGAGAGAGAGCAGAGGACAGGGAGAGACGCTGAGGACCCACCCCTGCACCACAGGGGTCAGGCCCCAAGCTCCCAGCCAGCAGCCTCCAGACCTTGTGATGAGGCCTGGGCCTCTTTGTGGCCCGGCCCTGTTGGACATCTGGACCTTTGAATTGCAAAGGAAGACCAAAAGTGAAAACAAAAGAGAAAGCTGAACAAATATTGCTAGCGGAAGCCGGCGGCTAAGTGCCCCCAGTCCCAGGGCACAGCTGACCCTTATCCGACCTGATAAGCGTTGATAACACTTGAGCCTTGGGTTTCATCTCAAGCCCGAGCATATGCCCTGGAGACCAGAAAGCCTCCTTGTCTCTGCTCCTTCTCCCATGGACACTAATCCCTTCATTCATCTATCCTTTCCCCACTCAGAATCTTCCGGATGCCTGCTGTGCGCTGGGCAGGGTACAACACGGCCACAGCCCCACACGGCCAGGTGGTGCCCCACCCGCGAGGCGTCTGCCTCTCAGACCCGTCGAGGTCTCCATGCCCACCATCACAGCATGTAGGGAAGCCATCCACTGTAGAATGGTCAACCTCTGTCCGTTTTTGCAACGCCATTTTGGCATTTCCGGGTTTTGTTTTGTCTTGTTCTGTTGCCACTGCATGCCATCTTTTATTTTTTATTTATTTTTAAAACTTTTGACTTTGTATTGGGGTATAACTGATTACCAATGTTGTCATCATTTCAGGTGAACAGCAAAGGGACTCAGCCATATATATACATGGATCCATTCTCCCCCAAACTCCCCTCCCATCCAGGCTGCCGCATTGCTTTGAGCAGTTCTATGTGCTGTACAGTAGCACATAACCTTGTAGGTTATCCATTTTAAACACAGCAGTGCGTACATGTCCATCCCAAACTCCCTAACTATTCCTTCCCCCTCCCCCAGCAACCATGAGATTGCTTTCTAAGTCTGTGAGTCTCCTTCTGTTTTGTAAGCTCATTTGTACCATTTCCTTTTACATTCCACATATAGAGGATATCATACAATATTTCTCCTTCTCTGCCTGACTTAGTTCACTCAGTATGACAATTTCTAAGTCCCTGCATGTTGCTGCAAATGGCCTTATTGCATTCTTTTTAATGGCTGAGTAGTACTCCATTGTATATATTTACCACATCTTCTTTATACATTCCTTTGTCGATAGACAGGTTACTTCTGTGTCTCGGCCATTGTAAACAGTGCTGCGATGAACATTGGGGTGCATGTATCCTTTTGGATCTTGTTTTGTTTTGGCATCTCTGTCGTCGGCATTTCTTTCAACGTGTCTCTGAACGAGACCAGCCGCGGGCCCTCCAGGGAAAGGCCGCTTGCCTGCTTTCACAAACCTGCCCGCACTGCGTTTCTAAAGCAACCACTCGTTGGTATGTGAATCCTTGGGTGGATGTGAACTCACCGTCGCCACGACCATGGGCAGAGCCCTTCTGTCCTGAGCACAGCACGTTTATCCACTTAGAAGAATCCCCACACCACAGATGAGGAAGGCAAGTCACAGGGGAGCCAGAACGCTCTTTCAAGGCCACTTTGGGAACCCAGGCAGGAAGGGGAACAGCCCGGGGTGTTGGGGCCTAAGCCCCTCGAACCTCCTGCCCTGCCCCACAGGACTCGCACATCCCAGAGGTCAAACCAGAGCCCCCACCCACACCAGTCCGCCTCGCAGGTGACAGGCATCTGGTGTGCAAGAGAAGGTTCTAGAAACAAGGATTTCCTCCAGCCGGCTCCAAGATAGCTCCTGGGAGGGCAATGTCCTTGGTCTCATGGCTGTTCAAGCTAGAGCAGGACAGTGTTCGCCAGAAACGCAGTGGTTTTATGACAGAGCCCTCGCTCGTAAAAGCGTTTGCTTGACTTTCCTTTTCGCTTTCTTTTCCGTTTGAGTTTTTTTCTTTTTTAAATTCCTCATCTTGTGTTTGTTGGTTTGTTTCTTTTCCCTCCAGCGTTGTGTTTTTCCTGTGCTTTCTAGGTTTTCTGCATCAAGTCCGCATAATGTTTGAAAATAAAAGTTACTTTATGCCAGTAGAGAAATAAATGTTTGCTGCCTCTAACCCACAGGTCAAGGGAAAAAGAAACTACTGGAGTAATTCAAGTTTCAACGGTCAATGTCGTTTAGTCGTGTCATCCTCTCAGCATACTTCCTAGGCAGACGTGGCCCCAAACAAACGTCTTTGAAAACTTTTCTCCATGTCAGGGTGAAAACGGGCCCCAGGCTGGGGATGCTGAGGGGTGGTCAGGGTGACCGTGTTACAGGCGAGGAAGTGAGAACCAGAGAGGTTCAGAGCTGCTCCCGCGGCCACACAGCTGACTCCCGAGAAGCAGACCCTAAAGCAAAACTCTCTTTGTTCAGAGGAACGAGGGTCTGTCTCAGCTCCACCAGCCCTGCTAAGACCAAGTGGCCTCAGAAAGACCATTTCCTCTGCCCAGATCTCAGTTTCCCCTTCTGCAGACGAGAGGGCCAGTCAAGAGAGAAACAGCTGCTCAGGTGTGTTGCAGGCCGGCCATCTCCCTGTGCAAGAGCTTTGTTCAGTCGCTCAGTCCTGTCCAACTCTGTGCGACCCCATGGACTGGAGCCCGCCAGGCTCCTCTGTCCATGGGATTTCCCACGCAAGAATCCTGGAGGGGGTTGCCATTTCCTTCTCCAGGGGATCTTCCCGACCCAGGGATCAAACTCTAATCTCCTGCGCTGGCAGGCAGATTCTTTACCACTGAGCCACCGGGGAAGCCCGTAAGAGCTTCACCTGTACCGTTCTCACCGCCCGTGCAAACAGGTAAACTGAAGTGGAAGGCGATTAAATCCCACCAGAGACGGTGTCTCAGCTATGAGCAAGATCGGGCTTTGAACCAACCCAGGGCTTCTGACGCCAGAACCAGGGACCCGCTCTCCCCGCCGTCTGCTCCCGGCAGGTGTTAGCCGCCCTGCTGGTTCCCTGTCCTGCTCCAGGATTCTCCTCAACAGAAGGAAGCAGGTCCCAGGACGTGTCCAGTGTGAGTGGACATTCACGCAGCAGCTTCACTCACACCAGGGCAGGTGTTTGCCCCAAGACGCTGCTCTTGACTTCCTATAAGTGAAGTGTTTGGGGCAAACTGGCTTCCCTAATATTCGAGAGGGCAGAATAAGAGGATAAAGTGGGACCAGTGCAGAAGCCTCAGATCTGACGTGTGAGCCTTTATTTGCCCATCTTCACAATGGGCTGACAGGGCTGACAACCACCATCAGTCCCCAGCCAGGGCACAGCTCGGAGCACCGCTGCCCATCCTCTGAGGAGGTGACGGTCTCAGCCCCCTGCAGGGACCACTTCCCACATGCTGCACGGCCCAAGCCTGGTGGGGCGGAAGCTGCCATTTTGCCCCCACATGGCTAACGTGGACACCAAGGCGCCATGATGACTGCTAGGTCCCATGGCTAGAAAGTTGGGGGGCTGGCAGATGAGCCCCACAGTGCAGTCCCCAGGACCAAGCTTAGGGCTGCCACTCTGCAGACCTCCCCCGGCAGCGGACACCATTATCCCCACCTGGATCCCCCGGAGCCAGGCCACACGTAGTCCTGTCCCCGCCGCGCCATGATGCAGGCGAATGGCCCAGAAGGGGCCGGCGGTGAGAGCTCAGGGAGCAAGGATTCCATCCTTCATCCTGGGCCAGGAGGGGGCAGGTGCCCCGCGGGTGGCTGGGCCAGGCGCCCACGTGGCCAGCGTGGGCACAGCCCCACTCCACGTGGGAGGAAGCACGGCGGGGCTGGGCTGGCTCCCGGGTGGCACAGCCAGACACCAGGAAGGAAAGCCGCGTGCCCCGCTGCCCTTCCGGCAGGCAGGAAGCCCTGGCCGGTGAGGAGCAGGGCTGCAAGGACAGGCGTCCCCTGTGAGACCCGGAGCTGGGGGCCTCAGCAAGATGCAGTGGAGCAGAGACAGAGGGACCAGGCCCTAGAGACAGGGGACGACTATTTCATCCACACTCTCGCAATTCGTAGCCGGGGGCCTCGGACCCCAACAGTGCCCACTACCACCGCCACGTGACCCCCCTCCTTCAGGACCGTCAGTGCAGCCGCGGCCCGCTGAGGGCTCTCTGCAAGGTCGCCAGATGGCTTCCCAGCCTCCGGAGGGCCCGGGAGTGAGAGGAAGGGCTCCCTGCTGAGGCCACAGCTGCCCAGGCGGTTCAGGCTGGCACTCGAGGTCATGGAGTGGAGTTTTCAGGCGTTGGCCCTGGAACCAGCCTTCCTCCCACCTTGTGCCAATGCTGTGTGACCTCAGGAAAATGACTCCACCTCTCTGGGTTTCAGTTCTGCTCCACTCAATGGGACGAAAACTAGTTCTTATCTCATAGGCTTGTAATTTCTATGGACTAGTGCAATGATGTGCTTATTAGAACAGAGCCTGGCACCTAGTAAGAGCTCAGTCAGTTCCTTATCTATCACTACTATCTGTCCCCTGGCAGACCGCAGCGGCCCAGGGTCTGTGCTGGGGCCCAGCGGACAGCTCTTCTGACTGTCCGTGGAGAAGAGGGCACCAGGGCAGCCTGAGACCCCGGGGCCTCGAGGGCTGTGGAGCTACTCGCTGGCGCACACACTGGCATGCAAGGCCACGCAGGCCTACACAGGCTCGCACGCACACGCACAGAGGCACGGTCACACACGCACCCCAGCAGCGGCCTCTCCTCGCCCTCCGTGGGAGCCGGGCAGGGCGGGCAGAGGGCCTGGGGCCCAGGCAGAGCCCTATTGCTCAATGCCAGGACCACGCTGGGTCTCAACCGTCAGGGACCCGCCGTCAGCGCCCAAGGGGCCTTGCAGCCAGGCCTCTGTGGGCCACAGTCTTTTAATACTTTTAGAGAAGTTGGGTTTGTGCCGAGTTCCTCTGCCTCAGATTCTTCCTGGAGCGGGCAGAACCCGCTTCAGGTCTCAGCCCAGCGCTGCAGGGGCTGAGGAGTCTCCGAGGCCACCACGCTGCCCGGTCACCCTCCTGCCTCCACGAGGGGAGCCGGGCCAGGTCCCTCAGCACCCCCCAGGTCTCAAGCTCAGACCAAGCCCTCCAGAGTCACTGCATTTTCTTCCTGCCCTCCAACCCCAGCTTCTGGTTTTCTTTTCTTTCCTTTTTTTTTTTTCTTTTTGTCCCCCTTTGCATTTTTTTTTTAATGTGAAAGATCCGGGGTCTGACCAGCTGTGAGCCAAGAGGGACATTCATTTAGCCCTTTGCAAGGAAGGCGCCTCCCCCTCTGGTCAGGAAGAGGCAGTGGGGGGCCATTTTCCTCTGTTCTGTCTGCTCAGACAGACATCTGGGCAAAAGTCACTTTTCCAATCTCCCACTTGGTCAGAGTTCAAAGCCAGCTCCCAGCCGGGCTGAGCATGGGACCATTTCCAGCTCAGCGCGTCCAGAACACGGCCTCATGCAGCCGTCTCAGGGGTTGAAGGGTGCTGTGGGCTGGGGGTCAGTCAGCCCCATGGTGCGTGTGGACACTGGTGGCTAGCATCATGATGAGTCTGGCCCTGCTCTGAGGCGACACTCAGTTACAAAGCAGGAGATTCAGGTTGTAAAGTCACTCATCAATTCGGCTCCTGTTGCTGCCATTACGTATGACCACAAATTTAGCAGCTCGCGATAGCGCCGACCTGTTATCCGAGTTCTGGGAGTCGGAAGTCTGGCATGGGTCTCACTGGGCTGAAGCTGAGGTATTGGCTGGGCTTTGCTCCTTCCGGAGGCTGCAGAGGGGAATCTGTTTCCTGGCCTTCTCCAGCTTCTAGAGGCACTGCTTCTCTTGGCTCGTGGCCCCCTCCTCCACCTTCAAATCCAGCAGCATGGCAGCTGCCAGTCTCTTGTCTCTTCTGTCCTCACAGCTTTCCATGACTCTGACCCTCCTGTCTCCCTCCTTGTGGTTGCCTGGAGCCACCTGGATTGTCCAGAAGAATCTCACATCAAGATCCTTAATCATATCTGCAAAGTCCCTTTTGCCACAGCAAGCAACATATTCTGGGGGTACGAGAGGAGTCATTATTCTGCCAACCACACTAACTCTGGGCAACTTACTAGACACAACAGTGATGATGAGGTTGATATTGATGATGGTGATGATGAAGATGGTGATGTTGGTAAAGATGGTGATATGATGATAGTGATGGTGATAATGGTGATGGTGGCGGTGATGATGGTAACTACCCCTGTGGAATTGTTGGGAGGATTAAATTGATTCATATTTACAGTTCACACAGAGATTAAGAATTTGCAGCTCAGTCTCCATCTTTCCCAGCAGGAGAGGTCTGTGTGCAGAGCTGAGTGGAGGGCTGGGCTGGGGAAGAGGGATCGAACCCAAAAGAGGGCTGGGGGTGCAGATCTCTAGGACTAGCTTAAGACATCTGAGAGATAAGCTCTAAATTCAGGGGTGCACTCAAGCGTGGCCGTCGGAGTCCTTGCTAAGTAACAAATCATGACTGTGTCTATTTTTACCTTATCTTCATCATTCCCAGTGGCGAAAGAGCTGTGACAATTGAGGAAGTGGTGGTAGACCTCTTTTTTTTCCTCCTTAATCAAAGTGCAAAGCTTTCCTTTAAGATTCCAGCTTTTCAGAGGGTGTACTGAGCAGCCAGAAGGGCAGGCGGAGGTGTCAGCCGCTCTAGAGGGAATCCTCTGCCATCCCTCATAACTTGAGGCCTGGTCCCCACGGGGCCGACATCGGGGCGGCCCTGGAAGCCGTGTGTTGTGACATCTCCAGGGTGGGTCGGGCAAGCGCCTCGGCTCAGCGCTGGTTTTGCAGGTTGCCCTTGAAAAGTCTCTCTCAGGGTCCTTTCATAATGTGGCTCGGCACATTCCCACAAACCGTTACAAAGTATTTTAGGCGACACATTTCTATAACTGTAATGCTTTTAAAAACATTTTTTTTTCAGTTTTGCCCTTTTGCAAAATAACTGTTTATAGTGATTCAGAAGCTCTTTCTTCTCAGAATTATTCTTGGCCAGAATGGCTCTAGCATCTGACATGACACGGAGGCGGAGAGCGGGCACATCTCCTTCACGTCTAGCCAGGGTCCTGCTGGGGAGACTTGGCCCAGAGCAACCGGATGCCAGCGCCTGGGCCCCAGAATCTCCATGCTGAGTATCCAACAGGGAAACTCACGCGTGCTCTCCTCTGTAACAGGAAAAACCATCCCCATTGAAAGCAACCAAGGAAACAAGACCTCACGCTGGTGTCTCGCCAACAGGAATCCCAGACGTAGGGCTGTGCCAACCGGGCACCTTCAGCTATACATCTTTGTGAAAAAAAAAAAAAAAAGCGAACATCTTCCACACACAAAATCTGGACATCGCAGGGTGCAGGCAATGCATTCAGTATAATCCTATTATAAAAACCACACTTTTGAAAAAAAAGAGGGGAGAGGGAACTTCCCTGGTGGTCCAGCGGTTAAGACTCCACACTTCCAATGCAGGGGGACGTGGGTTCCACCCCTCGTTGAGAACTAAGATCTCATATGCCTCTCAGTGTCAACAAAAAGTAAAGTTAAAACAAATAATAAAACCACACACATTCACACGTATACACGTGCGCTCGCCTAGCAGAGCCATAGCATCACTTACCTCTCTTTGGAGATTTGGGGATAACGGATTGCTTCCATTTTTTGCTTTTCTACTTCTCTCCACTGTGTAAATTTGGGGGCAGAATGCATATATTCCTTGTTGTGTGCCTCACACATTTGTATATATTTTCCCTTTTAAAAAAAGTGATAAAGGGAAAATACCATCATCCACCAAGTACACACAGACATGAAATTGGATGTTGAATGTCGGACAAAAATGAGACGTGGCAATAAACCCCGTCATTACAATTTTACTTAATTGAGTGTTTACTACGTGCCCAGCACTGTTCTAACCACTTTGCACACAGGATCTCCTTTGATCCTGAAGCAGCTCTTTGAAGCAGGAGCTAATATTCTTCCCTCTCTGCAGGGAAGAAATGAAAGTTAACTCAGAGTTAAGCCATTCAGCTGAAGTCCCCCGCGGGGCCAGGTTTGAATGAACTCAGGAGCCTCCAGTCTGAACACGATGTCTCAGCACCGTGTGGCAGGGAAAGAAGCAGAGAACAGGGGGCACGGATGAGGGATGGGAGCTGAGATGCAGGAGACGAAGGTGTGAGGCTGGGGCCGTGCTGAGCCAGGAGGGGTCTTGCACTTGCAGACAGATGGAGGGAAGGAAACCCAGAGGAGGAGGAGCTGGTTTGTTTTTGGCTGGGAGGCCTCTGTTGCTGCACGCAGGCTTTTCTCTAGTCATGGTGAGTGGGGCTCGTCTCTAGTTTCCGAGCCCGGGCTTCTCCTTGTGGTGGCTTCTCTTGTTGTGGCTCACGGGCTCTAGAGCTCAGGCCCAGTAACTGTGGAACACAGGTCTAGTTGCCCTGAGGCATGTGGGATCTCCCTGGACCAGGAATTGAACCCTTGTTGCCTGCACTGGCAAACGGATCCTTAAGCCCTGGCCCACCAGGGAGGTCCGAGAAGCAGCTTTTAAGCTCTGCAAAACGTTTTGATGAAGCGGGGGTGGGGGTGGGGGTGAGGTGGATTGTTTATCCAGAGGTGACTTTGACGACTACGCTTTGATATTCTTCAGTTTTTATGGCATATTCCCATTTTCCTTAAAACCACTGCTGTCGTTCGTCTGTTTACACTTCACTGGCCCATCCACAGATGCCAAACAGACGAGGCTCAGGAAAAAGCTCCTTAAGCCTCCAGTACTTTGTGATACGGCCACACAGGAAAGCCAGACCCGGGAAAATGAACGCCGGACACAGCATCATCCGGAAATTGGATCTCAAGCCGCAGAGTGTTGGAAACAGCATTTTAAAGTGAAGTTTGCATAACAGGCCTCTCGTGGGAGTAACGTTCCCAGAGTCATTTAGAGACAGTGAGTCGGGAGGAGGGGAACTCACGGGAGCAAGTTCTTAACACACAGTCGGTTTGAGGACATTTCATTCCATGCCGTTGGTTTTCTGCATGATTTTGTCTTTCCAACTGCAGTGGAGCAGTCAGGCTGTGTTTGAGGAACTTAACTGCATGGGCAGCAAGAGATTACACTACTGAGTTTTCAAGGGCAATAGATTGGGTGTTCAAGACTGGGCTGCCACATACATTTGTGAGGTTTGTGGACTGCACAAAGCACCTGGCTATCAAGTGGCACTAAAAATAACAAGGTGTGTGCTACCCTGTCTGAAGCAAGGGGCTCCTTTTTCTTTGCACAAAAGGAATGGCAGTCTTTTCGCCAAGCCCTAGGCCTACAGGTTTCCATCAGCCCAGAGGGCTGCCTGGCTTCCCTGATAGCTCAGTTGATAAAAAATCTGCCTGCAATGCAGGAGCCCTGGTTCGATTCCTGGGTCAGGATCAAACTACTGCACAATTGCTAGCAAAGTAATGCTCAAAATTCTCCAAGCCAGTCTTCAACAGTAGGTGAACTTCCAGATGTTCAAGCTGGACTTAGAAAAAGCAGAGGAACCAGAGATCAAATTGCCAACATCCGCTGGATCATAGAAAAAGCAAGAGAGTTCCAGAAAAACATCTACTTCTGCTTTATTGACTACACCAAAGCATTTGACTGTGTGGATCACAGCAAACTGTGGAAAATTCTGAAAGAGATGGGAATACCAGACCACCTGACCTGCCTCCTGAGAAATCTGTATGCAGGTCAAGAAGCAACAGTTAGAAATGGACATGGAACAACAGACTGGTTCCAAATAGGAAAAGGAGTACGTCAAGGCTGTATATTCTCACCATGCTTATTTAACTTATATGCAGAGTACATCATGAGAAACGCTGGGCTGGATGAAGCACAAGCTGGAATCAAGATTGCTGGGAGAAATATCAATAACCTCAGATATGCAGAGAAGATCACCCTTGTGGCAGAAAGTGAAGAAGAACTAAAGAGCCTCTTGATGAAAGTGAAAGTAGAGAGTGAAAAGGTTGGCTTAAAGCTGAACATTCAGAAAATGAAGATCATGGCGTCTGGTCCCATCACTTCATGGCAAATAGATGGGGAAACAATGGAAACAGTGAGAGACTTTATTTTGGGGGACTCCAAAATCACCACAGATGGTGACTGCAGCCATGAAATTAAAAGAAAAGTTATGACCAACCTAGACAGCGTATTCAAAAGCAGAGACATTACTTTGCCAATAAAGGTTCGTCTAGTCAAAGCTATGGTTTTTCCAGTAGTCAAGTATGGATGTGAGAGCTGAACTATAAAGAAAGCTGAGCGCCAAAGAATTGATACTTTTGAACTGTGGTGTTGGAGAAGACTCTTGAGAGTCCCTTGGACTGCAAGGAGATCCAACCAGTCCATCCTAAAGGAAGTCAGTCCTGAATATTTATTGGAAAGACTGATGCCGAAGCTGAAACTCCAATACTTTTGCCACCTGATGGGAAGAACAGACTCATTGGAAAAGACCCTAATGCTGGAAAAGATTGAAAGTGGGAGAAGGGCACGACAGAGGATGAGATGGTTGGATGCATCACTGACTCAATGGACATGAGTTTGAGTAAATTCAGGGAGTTGGTGATGGACAGGGAGGCCTGGCGTGCTGCAGTCCATGGGGTTGCAAAGAGTCGGACACGACTAAGCGACTAAACTGAACTAAACTGAGAGGGCTGCCATTCCCAGCCCACAGGAAAGTGCCATATAGGCAGATGGCCTTGACTCTGGACTGGGGGAGCTCAGGGTGTGAGGCCAGGAGCAAGGCCAGCCTGGCCAGGCCACTCTGTTTTGGGGTCAAAAGGAGGAAGAGAAGCCCCAGGTGTGGGCTAATGGAGGGAAAAAAGGAGGCACTTTCATGAGTTCAGTTCACAGTGGGTATGAAACTTTCATGAGGACTTCACCTTGAGGTTGGCCTTGAGCCCTCTGTTTAATGTTGACCAACACCAGGGAAAAGGCTGGGGGTGGAGCTTCACTTCAAGCCACACCGCAGTCTTCACTTGTCCAGGGCGTGGGGGCGGGGTTAGGGACCATCCTGCATGGGCCAGGCTGGTGGTCTCCCACTGGCAGGGTTGTAACTAAACAGCCCTCACGCCTGCCTGCCTGAAATCTTTTCATCAGGAGCTGGTCACTCCAAAAACACCGGCCAGGAACCCTCTGTAGTTGCTTTGACCAGCACACAGAGCGCAGGCGGCTGCAACCGGCACACATAGCATGGCCGAGAGGAGCTACCCCATGTCCGAGGTCAGGGGCAGAAGCCAGGAGGACCCCATGCCCAAGGGGTGGCAGCCAAGAGGAGTTACCCCACGTCCGAGGTCAGGGGCAGCAGCCGAGAGTGCCAGGCTGTGACAGTGCAGGAGCAGCCCAGAGGAGGTACCCCACGTCCAAGGACCGGTGGCTGTGCAGGTGCAGGAAGGCCTAGAGGAGCTATCCCACGTTCAAGGTCAGGAGGGGCAGTGGGGAGGAGATACCCCTCATCCAAGGTAAAGAGCAGCGGCTGCGCTTTGCTGGAACAGCTGTGAAGGGATACCCCACGTCCAAGGTAAGAGAAACCCAAGTAAGACGGTAGGTGTTGCAAGAGGGCATCAGAGGGCAGACACACTGAAACCATAATCACAGAAAATGAGTCGATCTAATCACACTAGGACCACAGCCTTGTCTAACTCAATGAAACTAAGCCATGCTCTGTGGGGCCACCCAAGACGGGTGGGCATGGTGGAGAGGTTTGACACAATGTGGTCCACTGGAGAAGGGAATGGCAAACCACTTCAGTATTCTTGCCTTGAGAACCCCATGAACAGTATGAAAAGGCAAAATGATAGGATACTGAAAGAGGAACTCCCCAGGTCAGTAGGTGTCCAATATGCTACTGGAGATCAGTGGAGAAATAACTCCAGAAAGAATGAAGGGATGGAGCCAAAGCAAAAACAATACCCAGCTGTGGATGTGACTGGTGATAGAAGCAAGATCCGATGCTGTAAAGAGCAATATTGCATAGGAACCTGGAATGTCAGGTCCATGAATCAAGGCAAATTGGAAGTAGTCAAACAAGAGATGGCAAGAGTGAACGTCGACATTCTAGGAATCAGCGAACTAAAATGGACTGGAATGGGTGAATTTAACTCAGATGACCGTTATATCTACTACTCCGGGCAGGAATCCCTTAGAAGAAATGGAGTAGCCATCATGGTCAACAAAAGAGTCCAAAATGCAGTACTTGGATGCAATCTCAAAAACGACAGAAAGATCTCTGTTAGTTTTCAAGGCAAACCATTCAATATCACAGTAATCCAAGTCTATGCCCCAACCAGTAACACTGAAGAAGCTGAAGTTGAATGGTTCTATGAAGACCTACAAGACCTTTTAGAACTAACGCACAAAAAAGATGTCCTTTTCATTATAGGGGACTGGAATGCAAAAGTAGGAAGTCAAAAAACACCTGGAGTAACAGGTAAATTTGGCCTTGGAATATGGAATGAAGCAGGGCAAAGACTAATAGAGTTTTGCCAAGAAAATGCACTGGTCATAGCAAACACTTTCTTCCAACAACACAAGAGAAGATTCTACACATGGACATCACCAGATGGTCAACACCGAAATCAGATTGATTATATTCTTTGCAGCCAAAGATGGAGCTCTATATGTCAAAAAAAAAAAAAACAAGACCAGGAGCTGACTGTGGGTCAGATCATGAACTCCTTATTACCAAATTCAGACTTAAATTGAAGAAAGTAGGGAAAACCACTCGACCACTCAGGTATGACCTAAATCAAATCCCTTATGATTATACAGTGGGACTGAGAAATAGATTTAAGGGCCTAGATCTGATAGATAGAGTGCCTGATGAACTATGGAATGAGGTTCATGACATTGTACAGGAGACAGGGATCAAGACCATCCCCATGGAAAAGAAATGCAAAAAAGCAAAATGGCTGTCTGGGAAGGCCTTACAAATAGCTGTGAAAAGAAGAGAGGCGAAAAGCAAAGGAGAAAAGGAAAGATATAAGCATCTGAATGCAGAGTTCCAAAGAATAGCAAGAAGAAATAAGAAAGCCTTCCTCAGCGATCAATGCAAAGAAATAGAGGAAAACAATAGAATGGGAAAGACTAGAGATCTCTTCAAGAAAATTAGAGATACCAAGGGAACATTTCATGCAAAGATGGGCTTGATAAAGGACAGAAATGGTACGGACCTAGCAGAAGCAGAAGATATTAAGAAGAGGTGGCAAGAATACACAGAAGAACTGTACAAAAAAGAGTTTCATGACCAAGATAATCACAATGGTGTGATCACTCACCTAGAGCCAGACATCCTGGAATATGAAGTCAAGTGGGCCTTAGAAAGCATCACTATGAACAAAGCTAGTGGAGGTGATGGAATTCCAGTTGAGCTCTTTCAAATCCTGAAAGATGATGCTGTGAAAGTGCTGCACTCAATATGCCAGCAAATTTGGAAAACTCAGCAGTGGCCACAGGACTGGAAAAGGTCAGTTTTCATTCCAATCCCAAGGAAAAGCAATGCCAAAGAATGCTCAAACTACCGCACAATTGCACTCATCTCACATGCTAGTAAAGTAATGCTCAAAATTCTCCAAGTCAGGCTTCAGCAATACGTGAACTGTGAACTTCCAGATGTTCAAGCTGGTTTTAGAAAAGGCAGAGGAACCAGACATCAAATTGCCAACATCTGCTGGGTCATCGAAAAAGCAAGAGAGTTCCAGAAAAACATCTATTTCTGCTTTATTGACTATGCCAAAGCCTTTGACTGTGTGGATCACAATAAACTGTGGAAAATTCTGAAAGAGATGGGAATACTATACCACCTGACCTGCCTCTTGAGAAACCTATATGCAGGTCAGGAAGCAACAGTTAGAACTGGACATGGAACAACAGACTGGCTCCAAATAGGAAAAGGAGCACGTCAAGGCTGTATATTGTCACCCTTCTTATTTAACTTATATGCAGAGAACATCATGAGAAACACTGGGCTGGAAGAAACACAGGCTGGAATCAAGATTGCCAGGAGACATATCAATAACCTTAGATATGCAGATGACACCACCCTTATGGCAGAAAGTGAAGAGGAGCTAAAAAGCCTCTTGATGAAAATGAAAGAGGAGAGTGAAAAAGTTGGCTTAAAGCTCAACATTCAGAAAACGAAGATCATGGCATCCCGTCCCATCACTTCATGGGAAATAGTGTCAGACTTCATTTTGGGGGGCTCCAAAATCACTGGAGATGGTGACTGCAACCATAAAATTAAAAGACGCTTACTCCTTGGAAGAAAAGTTATGACCAACCTAGATAGCATATTGAAAAGCAGAGACATTACTTTGCCAACAAAGTTCTATCTAGTCAAGGCTATGGTTTTTCCAGTGGTCATGTATGGATGTGAGAGTTGGACTGTGAAGAAAGCTGAGCACCGAAGAATTGATGCTTTTGAACTGTGGTGTTGGAGAAGACTCTTGAGAGTCCTTTGGACTGCAAGGAGATCCAAGCAGTCCATTCTGAAGGAGATCAGCCCTGGGATTTCTTTGGAAGGAATGATGCTGAAGCTGAAACTCCAGTACTTTGGCCACCTCAAGTGAAGAGTTGACTCATTGGAAAAGACTCTGATGCTGGGAGGGATTGGGGGCAGGAGGAGAAGGGGACGACAGAGGATGAGATGGCTGGATGGCATCACGGACTTGATGGACGTGAGTCTGAGTGAACTCCAGAAGTTGGTGATGGACAGGGAGGCCTGGCGTGCTGCGATTCATGGGGTCACAAAGAGTTGGACACGACTGAGCAACTGAGCTGAACTGAACTCATTTTGGCTACACCGGGTCTTAGTTGCAGCATGCACAATTTTTAGTTTCGACATGTGAACTCTTGGTTGTGGCACGTGGGAGCTAGTTCCCTGATCAGGATGGAACTGGGCGCCCCACATTGGGAGTGTGGAGTCTTAGCCAATGGACCACTAGGGAAGTCCTTCTGCAATTGCTTTAAAGGTTTTGCTCTGTTGATTTAAATCCCACGGAGGTGTCAGTGGTGAGGCCAGACCCCTGAGGACAGCAGGGCATTCCATGAGGGAGAGGAGGACGTGGTGGAAGGGATGGGGGGCCAAGAGAACAGAGAGAGAGGAGGCTGTCCAGCCCTGTGATCTCAGCTCCGCATGTCCTTGGTTTATGGCTTCTCCTTGCACTGGCTGCTGCCACACGCCAGGACCTAGCCAGAGCTGGAAAGGGGAGTCGAAGGCAGGGTCCCTGTCCTCACGGGGTTTCGTCTCTAACATCAGGATGCTGCATCAACCGCTCCACTGAGCACTGTAGCTGAATCATCTCGTTAATCTCATGTTCATCCCCAGAGCCAGCGGCCCATTTCACAGCGAAAGAAACAGAGGCTCAGAGAGGGGAAGGGACCTAGCTGAGCTCACACAACCAGGACAGTCTGGTTCCAGTGCCAATACGCTTCTTGTCTCGATTAGGGTGTGGAGAGTGTCTACTGAAATGGACATAATGATGGTAACCATAGCAACCACAGTAGCTGCAGTAGTCGTGGTGATAGTGATCATAATATAATACTAGAACTAGGAGTCACAGTAGGGAGGAGGCACGTGGCATGAGCTGGGGGCCTTGCTACGTGTTTTCACATACTAATTCATTTAATCCTCATGACACTATGTGGTAGGCACCAGCCTTGTCCCCATTGTACAGATAAAGCATCAAAGGTCAGATGTGGACCCAGGATGTAAAGGGTCCTGTCAATTTTCTTTTAAACACACAACATGAGAGCTGCAGGTCGCATTTTATTTGGGGCAAAATGGGGAATGCAGCCCAGGAGACAGCACCTCAGAGAGCTCTGAGAGACTGCTCCCAGGAGGGCAGGGAGGAAGTGCAGTACATATGTGATTTTGGTGAAGGGTGAATACATTCAACCAAGCAAGCATTTGTCTAGAAGTTTTCTGCTTGTCACCAGAAACAGTCGTCATTATGAAGGACTTCAGTGCTTTTCTTGATATGAGGAGTTTCAAGAACTGAGCTCATAAAATCAGCTCCTGAGAATATCTAACCATCTGAAGGTCTATCCTGCCAGTTTTCCTGGAGCATAGAGTGCTTCCATTCTGCTCTCCACCCTGAACCCCTTTCAGCGGGTGTTCAAAGTCAGCAGCTGCGGCCGCACATGATTCAGTTCTCAGCGAGGTAGATGGCAAGTGCCGAGTGGTAGCTGACAGTCCTAACGATGCCCACACCTATGGGAGGAACACAAGACCTGCTTTCTTGAGGCCTGTGGGTGGCAGTGCCAGTAGCCATATAGGAGATCAGACCGTCCGTGTGGCCACCCGCCACTGGCCGGGCACCATTCAAGTCTAGAGCATCAGCCCTTGGAGAAGTGAGGAACCTCAAGGAGAGGAAAAGGCGCTGGGAAGGAGACGCACGGGCCGAGGGGTGAAGAGAGTGCTGATGGTGGATGTCTCGCGTGGGCAGGGGTCAGGGCAGTCTCCCCAGGAGGGACATCTCGGCAGAGATCTGTAGCCCCCAGGGATCTATGGAAAGAGCGTCCCAGGCCAAGGAAAGAGCCTGAGCAAACATCTGAGAAGGAAGAAGCCCGCAAAGTCCCTCTCTTGTCACAGCCCTGGAGAGGGAAACTTTTTCTATTAAAACTTCTTGAAAGCTATTACAAAAACACACCAAAAATAAAAGCCTTGTTCATAATCTTGCCAGTGAAAATCCCCTCTTCTGTCCTGTTCCCAGTCAAACTGGGAGGACTAATTGGCAGAGGAAGCGTGCCCATCAAAGAGCACAAAACCATACGCATTGATTCAACCTGTCCCAAAGGCCTCTGTTTTCATCGCCCTCTTGAAGGCATGTTGAAGGAAAGTTACATGGCTCAAAATAGCCTGGAGTTAAAACTCCCCTCCGGGTGCCCCCAACCATTCGACACAAAACAAAGAACTCTCTCACCCAAAGGAAAAAAAAAAGGGACATTAAGGTTGATTATGCCCAGCTCCCAGCTGGTCCAGCCTCTGGCCGATCTCCAGAATTCCCTCCCCCAGCCCTTTAAGAGATAACTACTCCAAACAACCTTGGAGAAGAACAGGCCCCCTTAAGACAGTAGATTTCCACATATATGCCTATATATACTTACTTTTTTTCTCGGGTTAGTGGAGCAGCTCACTAATCTGACTGCTGCCCCTTCTTGCCTTATTAAAGGTGATCTGTTCCTGTAAAGTGGCGGTCTCATTCTTTTTTCCGAACCTCATCTTCTCTAACTCCCTTAACCCTACACATGTGACTGTCCTTTCTTCAGAAGCTCTCAGCCAGCCCAGGTCTGGCAGCCCAAGCTGCCGTGGCCTGAGCACTCTTAAAGCAAGAACGTTAGAACTGTGTGTAAACCAAGGTTAATAGGCTCTGAGCAAGCCTGGAGGTCCCTCATCTTGACCAGAGCCAAGACTGGAAAACCTGCTCTTTGGGTCACATATGTGGACCTGACGCTTTCTGTCCTCATTCTGGTCCTTGCAGCCACTTTCTGAGGGCTGGAATCTTTTGACATCTGATTTCTAGATTCACAGATTGTGATAGTGACCAGTGAGCCCAATAAGAGAAAGAACACAGCTGCTGGAGCCAGAAGGAATCATAGTAACTCAGAGCCAACCTCTCAACACAGGGCAAAAGACCCCAAGTGATCCTCAGAAAGATTCAGGATGCCAGGACCCCACTCCAGCCAGGGAGTCACAGCATAAATTCATGGGAAACAGCCCCTGACATCTTTCAGAACAAGTGGAAACAGGGTGACCCCCCCCCAGGAAGAGAGTCAGTTCTCAGGGCTATTTTCAGCACATCAGAGAACCAGATTCCAGCCACAAAGGTAAATAAGAAACCAAAAGCAATGAAGTGATCTAGCCAGAGAAAGCCACCTTTGGACTGCAGAAAGTTTCATATTTTAGGTAATTTCTTAAAAGAGCAAAACTAATTATGGGCCTTCCCCTCTCCCAGAAGTGTGAAGTGTGACATCTTTTCTCATACTGTTATGTTTAGTCCTCTCTCTCTCTCTCCCCTCTCTCTCTGCTCCCTCCTAAATAACCATCATGATACACTTAACACCAAATGCTTTCTGGTATCTTTGCTTTTGTAAAACTCCATTAAACCTCGCCCATTCATTCTGCAAAAAATGTCTTGATACTTTATTCTGATTCCATCTACATCATATTGCAAACATCAACTCCCAATAGATTGCTGTTGAATATGTAATTGGAATTCAGACACAGTTTTTAAAGATATTGTTTCCAAATCTTATTCTTTTTTCTTTTTTGCTTCTGTAAGGGAGGCATCTCCTTAAGAATCTTCCAGAGTTTGTTGGGATCCACACAGTCAAAGGCTTTGACATAGTCAATAAAGCAAAAGTAGATGTTTTTCTGAAACTCTCTTGCTTTTTTGATGATGCCACAGATGTTAGCAATTTGATCTCTGGTTCCTCTGCCTTTTCTAAATCCAGCTTGAACATCTGGAAGTTCACAGTTCACGTATTGCTAAAGCCTGGCTTGGCGAATTTTGAGCATTACTTTGCTAGCGTGTGAGACGAGTGCAATTGTGCAGTAGTTTGAACATTCTTTGGCATTGCCTTTCTTTGGGATTAGAATGAAAACTGACCTTTCCAGTCCTGTGGCCACTGCTGAGTTTTCCAAATTTGCTGGCATATTGAGTGCAGCATTTTAACAGCATCATCTTTTAGGATTTGAAATAGCTCAACTGGAATTCCATCACCTCCACTAGCTTTGTTTGTAGCGATGCTTCCTAAAGCCCACTTGACTTCATATTCCAGGATGTCTGGCTCTAGGTGAGTGATCACACCATCATGGTTATCTGAGTCGTGAAGATCTTTTTTGTATAGTTCTTCTATGTATTCTTGCTACCTCTTCTTAATATCTTCTGTTAGGTCCATACCATTTCTGTCCTTTATTGTGCTCATCTTTGCGTGAAATATTCCCTTGGTATCTCTAATTTTCTTAAAGAAATCTCTAGTCTTTCCCATTCTATTGTTTTCCTCTATTTCTTTGCATTGATCACTGAGGAAGGCTTTCTTATCTCTCCTTGCTATTCTTTGGAACTCTGCATTCAAATGGATATATTTCCTTTTCTCTTTGCCTTTAGCTTCTCTTCTTTTCTCAACTATTTGTAAGCCCTCCTCAGATGACCATTTTGCCTTTTTGCATTTCTTTTTCTTGGGGATGGTCTTGATCCCTGCCTCTTGCACAGTGTCATGAACCTCCGTCCGTAGTTCTTCAGGCACTCTGTCTATCAGATCTAGTCCCTTGAATCTATTTCTCACTTCCACTATATAATCATAAGGGATTTGATTTAGGTCATACCTGAATGGTCTAGTGGTTTTCCCTACTTTCTTCAACTTAAGCCTGAATTTGTGTAGATCACAACAAACTGTGGGAGATTCTAAACAAGATGGGAATACCAAACCACCTGACCTGCCTCTTGAGAAATCTGTATGCAGGTCAAGAAGCAATAGCTAGAAATGGACATGGAACAACAGACTGGTTCCAAATAGGGAAAGGAGTACATCAAAGCTGTATATTGCCACCCTGCTTATTTAACTTATATGCAGAGTACATCATGAGAAATGCTGGGCTGGAGGAAACACAAGATGGAATCAAGATTGCTGGGAGAAATATCAATAACCTCAGATATGCAGATGACGCCACCCTTATGGCAGAAAGTGAAGAGGAACTAAAAAGCCTCTTGATGAAACTGAAAGTGGAGAGTGAAAAAGTTGGCTTAAAGCTCAACATTCAGGAAACTAAGATCATGGCATCTGGCCCCATCACTTCATGGCAAATAGATGAGGAAACAATGGAAACAGTGAGAGACTTTATTTTTGGGGGGCTCCAAAATCACTGCAGATGGTGACTGCAGCCACGAAATTAAAAGACGCTTGCTCCTTGGAAGAAAAGTTATGACCAACCTAGACATTAAAAAGCAGAGACATTACTTTGCCAGCAAAAGTCCATCTAGTCAAAGCTATGGTTTTTCCAGTAGTCATGTATGAATGTGAGAGTTGGACTATAAAGAAAGCGGAGCGCAAAGAATTGATGCTTTTGAACTGTGGTGTGGGAGAGACTCTTGAGAGTCCCTTGGATGGCAAGGAGATCCAACCAGTCCATCCTAATGGAAATCAGTCCTGAATATTCATTGGAAGGACTGATGCTGAAGCTGAAACTCCAATACTTTGGCCACCTGATGTGAAGAACTGACTCATTGGAAAAGACCCTGATGCTGGGAAAGAGTGAAGGCTGGAGGAGAAGGGGATGACAGACAATGAGATGGCTGGATGGCATCACCGCCATGATGGACATGAGTTTGAGTAGGCGCCAGGAGTTGGTGATGGACCAGAAAGCCTGGCATGCTGCAGTCCATGGGGTCACAAAGATTCAGACACGACTGAGTGACTGAACTGAACTGAACTGAAGGGAGGCATGCTTATTTATTTGTATTCATGCACAGGTACAGACTGGCTCTATAATCTGATTCAACTTGGATTTTATGTTTTTAATTTATTTATTTTTAATTGAAGGATAATTTCTTTACAATATGGTGTCAGTTTCTACCATACATTAATATGAATCAGCCATAGGTATAGGTAGGTCCCCTCCCTCTTGAACTTTCATCCCACCCCTCTAGGTTGTCCCAGAGCCTGGGTTTGAGTTCCCTGAGTCATACAGTGAATTCCCACTGGCTGTCTGTTTCGCATACGGTAATGTGCACGTTTCCATGCTGCTCTCTTCGTTCTCCACTGGCCCCACTCTCTCCTTGCCCCGGCCCTCCCCAGCCCCATAAGTCTGTTATCATGTCTGCGTCTCCCCTGTTGCCCTGCATATAGGTTCATCTGCGCTATCTTTTTAGATTCCGTATATACATGTGCTAATGTATATCTGTTTTTCTCTTTTTGATTTACTTCACTCTGTTCGTGTTTGTAGAGCTGATATTGGCAGTGGCAGCATAGCAGACCCTGCCCCAGGGGGAGATTAAGGCTGTGACGAGTCTCGAGTCACCATGAGGTCCCCGGAACCCCCTGCCTGTCGCCCCAGAGTGTTCTTTCCCCTCTGAAGTATCTGCTTTCAATCTTTCATGCATCGTGGGACCAGTCAACCTCAGGAACCATCTTTTTTATTTTTAAGACCCACTCAGAACTTCCCACATAAGTCCCCATCAAGAACACCTCTGCTGGTGCTCAAAGTGTGGTCTGCAACTGGCACTGTGGGGTTCCCAGGGGCTGGGGGAAACGCAGCCTCAGGCCCCACCCACTGGCACTTCTTGCTGCTGTTCACTCATCCATCTGCACCACAGGGTGTTTTGAACCCTTGCAACTCTCAAAGCGCATGCCTGCCTCCTGGAGAGGGTAAAAAGTATAAGATGAGGCACTTGCTTCAGGGGTGATTCCCCAGGGGAGGGCCGAGCACCCAGCCTTGAAACCAGTACTGGCTACCCCGCTAACACCCGGCTGCGTGCCACACATCAGGAGCAAAGATATGGTGTCTTTAGTTTCTGGACCTCTGTAACCCAGAGGTGTGATGCTTCTGATTTTGGTAGAAGAGAAGGCAGACGCCCATGTGATGTGATGTCACCTCTTCAAGGAAGACTGTCAGTGTCTGGCCCCTCAAGATGAGATCTGGCCGTGACGCCTGAAGTCCAACTGCACACTGGCATCATCTGCGACAACTGTTTGAAACGTGGAGGCCCAGGCCCCTCCCCTCATTAGCAGAATCAGGAAATCTGGACTGGGGCCCCAGCAGTTCCCAGGGGGGCCTCTGCACACACCACGCTCCCAGTGTCCCCAGTTTGCACGTGCTCTGTCCCCTGCTGAGAGAGACAGAGCTCTGTCCCCCGCCCCCACCCCATCCACCAGGTCAGGTAAACCTCACTGATGTCCCGCAGCGCCCGGCTCTCAGCTCTTAGCATGATTTTCTATTTCTCCGCCTGCCCCACTGGACTGCAGCCTCCCGGAGGTGAGGAGCTGTGTGTCTGCTGTGCCAATGCCCGGCACACAGTCAGGTCTCACCAAGTGTGTGTGCTGTCGGCCCACCAGCCCAGGTGGGATTGTAAGTATTTGTTCTTGAGCCTTTTCTCCCCATCTCATGCTCCAGTTAATGGTGACCTGCATCTCTCTCGTGCTTTTTACCTCTCATCCCCTTGTCTGGGGCCATGATTTCTTCTTCCTGATCCCCAAAGCACAACTGTTCTCTGATGACCTAGAATCCTACACCTGCTATCAGAGCCTCCTACACTACCCAGAGCAGCCTGCACAGATGTTGGGGCTCCCGTCTTTCCAGCCTCCTTCCAGCTTTGCTCTGACTGTCAGGATCCTCTTCCCTGCTCCTTTGCTGGCTGTATGTTGGCCTGTGATGACCACCCCCCCACCTACCCCGCACAGACTCTGACCTCCCAGCCTAGGTTTCCCCTGCTCGCCACCATCGCAGTTATGCCATGGTCCCCCGCTCTTATACTTGATAAACCTATCCTTAGTATTTTTTTGGAAGAGACCCTGATTCTGGGAAAGATTGAAGGCAGGAGGAGAAGGGGGCAACAGAGGATGAGATGGTTGGATGGCATCACCAACTCAACGGACATGAATTTGAGCAAACTCAGGGAAGCCTGACGTGCTTCAGTCCATGGAGTTGCAAAGAGTTGGACACGACTGAACGACGGAACAACAACAATCCTTAATACCCCATTCTTTTTCATTTATTTAATTGATGTCTAGTTGATTTACAATGTTAATTTCTTCTGTATAGCAAAATGACTCATATATACATATATACATTCTTTTTCATATTCTTTTCCATTATGGGTAATCACAAGATATTGAATATAGTTCCCTGTGCTCTACAGTAGGACCTTGTTGTTGATCCATTCTATATGTAATAGTTTGCCTCTGCTAACTCCATTCCTCCCCCTGCCTCCCACTTGGCAACCACAAATCTTTCTCTATGTCTGTGAGTCTGTTTCTGTTTTGTAGACAAGTTCATTTGTGTTGTATTTGGATTTTACATATGTGTGATATCCTGTGACATTTGTCTTTGTCTGACTTCATGTAATAATCTCTAGGTCCACCCAAGTTGCTACAAATGGCATTATTTCACTGTTTTTATGGTTGAGTAATATTCCACTGTATATATGTACCACATCTTCTTATCCACTCCTCTGTTGGTGGACATTTAGGTTCTTTCCATGTCTTGGCTGTCGTGAATAGCCCAGCTATGAACATAGGGGTGCATGTATCTTTTTGAATTTTGCGTTATCTGGCTTAATATGGCATTCTTAAGTATCCCATTCTTAAATATCACACACTTTAGCTCAACAAATATTTGTCAATGTATGAGAAGATGGATGGTTGAATGGAGGTGGGCTGGATGGATAGATGGATGGTTAGAAGAGAAGAGGAAGATGGAGGATGGATCGACAGACAAGGGCACTGACAGATGGATAGGTGAATGGTTGGACAGATGGAGTGGTGGGTGGATAGACAGAGAAATACAGTAAATCGGCTGAACTGTCCAACACGTGCAGCAGATATGCCTGGGTCAGCTCAGAGAGACATCTAGAAAAGTCACCAGTGTGCTGAGACCACAGTCTACAAAGCTAGAGGGAGATGGCCCCGCTCGCACAGCCCTCCGAGTTCAGAGTGCTTGGCCCCAACCTTCAATGGGAGCTGGATGGACAGGCCACAGAGAAACTGGCCATACCTCTGGTCATAGCCAACGCTTCCCTTGCAGGTCGACATCACTGCTGGGCTGGCTTCCTTATCTGTAAAATGGGATGTCATTCACTGAACCTACGTGTGGTACTTTCCTAGGGGCTGCTGTCACAAGTTACCTCCAACCCGCTGCCTTATACTAGCAGAAGTATATTCTCTCCCAGGTCAGGAAACCAGGAGCCAGGAATCTGTTTCAAGGCCAAAATTCGGGGTCATCACAGCCGTGCTTCCTCTGGCGGCTCCAGGGAGAACCCATTTCCTCACCCTTTCCAGCGTCCCGTGGCTGCTGTCTTTTCTTGGCTTGTGGCCCCATTACTCAATCTTTGACCACATGTCTTATACGCTTCTCTGTGTGAAATCTTCAGCTGTCTCTGTCTTAGGACACTCGTGATCACATTAGGGCCCGCCTAGTTCTTCCAGCATAATCCCCTCATCCCAAGATGCTTAGCTTGGCCACCTGTAAAGTCCTGTTCGGACCATATAAGGGAACATTCAGAGGTTCCCAGGATTAGGAATTAGGACGTGGTCTTCGGAGGCCACTGTCCACTCTGCTATAGCGTCCTATAGGACACACAGTCACTGCTCCACACGTATCAGCTGTCTCAAGAGTAACAGTTATCCAGCACCACACTGACCATCTGAGAAGAGGGAAAAAAAAATGTTGTTCTCCTCTCTGAGTCTAGAAAAGAGAATCGTGACTGTCTCACGCGTTTGTTTGGAAAACACAAACATCTGCTGTTTGTCTGACTGCGGGCCACCCCCCACCGTTCTGTGGCCACAGTCACTGCGGTCACTTCCCCCAAAGGGTCAGTCAACAGAGTGTACTGAGAAAGCTGCTTGGGGGAACTGTTTGTTGCCCCAGAGCTTGAGGACCAGCAAAGCAGAAGGCAGCCAGCCACGGCGGGATTATTCAGAGTCAAGAGAACCTGACCTAGCAAACGCTCAGGAGGAACGGAACCCACTTCCAAGCGAGCTGCTGGACGCCAGAGAGACCGCAGCTCGTGCCAAGACCCCAGAGCCTTCCCAGGACACGGTCCTTGAGATGCAGATTAAAATGCCATCTGGTTTCTGCCCTATGTCTGACCTGAAGAAAAAAAAAAGACTGAGAGATGGACGTGGGGGTAGAGAAAAGGATAAGGAACACTTCTGGGAAAATTGCATGTGGTTTTCCATGTATTTCTGGTCACTTTAGAGCAACTTCATTAACCCCTCCCAGGCTGGAAGAAATTCACTCCTTTTCAGATTCAAATTAATCCCAATGATGGATGCATCACTGGGAAACTTTAATAGGGGCTGGATATTAAAGATGATATTGTGTCTTTTTAAATTTTTTTTGAAATATAGTTGATTTACAATGTTGTGTTAGTTTCAGATGGACAGCAAAATGATTCAAAAATACATTCATTATAATATGAAGAAGTGAAGTCGCTCAGTCGTTTCCAACTCTTTTCGACCCCATGGACTGTAGCCTACTAGGCTCCTCCATCCATGGGATTTTCCAGGCAATAGTCCTGGAGTGGGTTGCCATTTCCTTCTCCAGGGGATCTTCCCAACCCAGGGATTGAACCCGGGTCTCCCGCATTGTAGACAGACGCTTTACCGTCTGAGCCACCAGGGAAGCGCTCATTGTAATATATATAATGTATGTATATGTGTGTGTGTGCGCCCAGTCACTTCAGTCACGTCTGATTCTTTGAAACCCCAGAGACTGTAGACTGCCAGGTTCCTCTGTCCATGGGATTCTCCCAGCAAATATACTGGAGTGGGTCGCCATTTCCTTCTCCAGGGGATCAGACCCATGTCACCTGCATTGCAGGCAGATTCTTTACCATCTGAGCCACTGGTGAAGCTTATATATGTATATATATACCCCTATATGTGTATGTGTGTATATATAGGTACGTATATATGTATACATGTGATGGGCTTCCCTGGTGGCTCAGACGGTAAAGAATCCACCTGCAACGCGGGTGATATGGGTTCAATCCCTGGGCTGGGATCTCCTTCTGAAGGAGGGCATGGCAACCCACTCCAGTGTTCCCGCCTTGAGAATCCCCACAGGCAGAGGGGCCTGGTGGGCTACAATCCCTAGGGTGTCAAAGAGTTGTACATAACTGAGCGACTAAGCACACACACACACATTCTTTTTAAGATCCTTTTCCATTATACGTTATTGCAAGATATTGAGTGTAGTTCCTTGCTCTGTACACTAGGTCCTTGTTGGTTATATGTTTTATATATACTGTAGTAATGTGCTAATCCCAAACCCCTAGTTTATCCCTCCCCTCATTTCCCTTAGGTTCGTTTTCTATGCCTGTGAGGATATTTCTGCTTGGGAAATCAGTTCATTTGTGTCATTTTCATATTCTACATATAAGCAATATCATATTTGTCTTTCTCTGTCTGACTTCACTTAGTATGACAATCTCTAGGCCCATCCATTTGCTGGAAGTGGCGTTATTTCATTCTTTTTTACGGCTGAGTAATATTTCATTGTGTATGTATACCACATCCTCTTGATCCGTTT
Organism: Oryx dammah; assembly: GCF_014754425.2. Classification (NCBI taxonomy): domain Eukaryota; kingdom Metazoa; phylum Chordata; class Mammalia; order Artiodactyla; family Bovidae; genus Oryx; species Oryx dammah. Next base: position 52,689,153 of record NW_024070197.1, read on the forward strand.
ATCTGTCTATGGACACTTAGGTTGCTTCCATGTCCTGGCTACTTTAAATAGTGCTGCAGTGAACATTGTGTGTGCATATATCTTTTTGAATTATAGTTTTCTCTGAATATGTGTCCAGGAATGGGATTGCAGGAACATATGCTAGCTCTGTTTTCAGTTTTTTAAGGAACCTCCATACTGCACCAACTGACATTCCTATCAACAAAGTAAGAGGGTTCCTCTTTCTCCATATTGTCTTTGCCATTTATAATTTGCAGACTTTTTTGATGGTGGCCATTCTGGCCCATGTGAAGTGGCACCTCATTGTAGGTTTGATTTGCATAAAGAATGTTTCTTTGGTGTGATACTAGCACTGGGATTCTGGAGGGGAAGTCTAACGTATTTGTGTGTGGTCTGTGAACACACCTTCAAGTTTTCTTTCAAACAGATCCACAGATACATAAACACAGACCTCTGAAGCAAATATGGCACAAGGGTAACAGCTGTTGAATGTGAGTGGTGGGGAAACACTGGTGTCCACCACTCTCAACTCCTCTGCATGTCTGAAAAGTCTTCATAACACCAAGTTGTGGGGTGGAGAGAGAAAAGACAGTTAAAGGAAACAAAGAGTTCCACTTAATATTGTTCAAGGCCCAGCTGGATGGGCTGGGGCACCATTTAAGGTTGAAAGGAAACCTTCAGAGTCCAGAGACTCCTAGGAACAAAGATATAAAATCTGGGCTTCTGGGGCAAGGAATAAAAGAAGGAGATGGGACAGGGAGAGGATGCAGTGGTGAGGGGCTTTCCTGGTGTAAGGACATTGGTGGAACCGAAGCCAGAGCACCAGTGGGGCGGTGGGGGACTGCGCAGCGCTGGCAAATCGCTGGGTGCAGCTCAGTACATCAGACGCCAGCCAAGGACTGTGTTAAAGGTCAGTCAGTGGCAGGAAACGGGGTGGGTTCTGAGAGCTTGAAATGCAGCTGCTCTGAGTCTGCTATGTTGGGGGAGTTTGCTCTGTCCCTTTTAATACAGAAGAAAGGGAGACCTGGATTTCCAGGGGGAGAACTCCACAGGGATCCTGCAATCATGGGCTTTTAGGCTGTAGTAGACATTGAGACTGACACACTCAGCCTTCCTCCCCCGACTGGAGTGGGTTGCCATTTCCTTCTCCAATGCATGAAAATGAAAAGTGAAAGTGAGGTCGCTCAGTCTTTAGTCTAACCCAATCATCAGTCCCACCCCTCCAGAGTGATTGGCTCAGGACGGGACATGTGACCAGTTCTAGCCAATGAACTGGAAGACAGTGACAGCCAGGGGCCTTCTGGGAGAATCTCCTGACTTCCAGGAGAGCACCATGGAAGACATGGTCTCTCTTCTTCCGTGATGCCTGGAACCGTGGCCGCCATCTTGTAACCAGCATGAGGACAAAAACAACGTCATGGTGGGCAAGACAGGGTGACAGGAAGGACCTGGCTCCTTGAGGACACCTCTGGGCCATGGACCAGCCAAGCCTGAAGCCTCCCTGTAACTTCCTGTTATGTGACATCATACAATCTTTATTCTAGAATTCTGTCAACTTCCATGCCTGTTAACTGATACAAGAGGAAGCTGAAGCTGTGCTGGTGTGCATGGTGCTTTTGCCCCAGTCAGGGAAGCTGTACCTTCCCCAGCCTGTGGAGTGGGCTACAGTTGGCTTTCAACCCAAACTGGCCCCTGCCTCCAGGAACCCCCACACAGTGGACAGACCACACATCGGTCACAGAGAACATCTGGCAAAGTTCCCAGGTCCCCCCTGCCAGACTGGTACACCTGCAGAGACCGAGAGCTCCCTCCCTCCATTCCAGATAATTCTGGCCTCAGAGGAGTTCAGGTGGGGGTGGGGGTGCCAAGGGCTGAATGCAACCCCCCTCCACCCCAGCTCAGTCTGCCCTTGTGTGTGCTTTGTTTTGAACAATTCACATTTCCTCGAGTCTTACAAAGTGCTATTTCAGTGCAACTTCAAGCCCCACCCCACTTCCTTTCCAACCAGAGTGACCCCTGCATAGCTCTGATGGAACTCTGGAGCCGAAGCCGACAAGGCTGGGGCCTGAGTACCTCTGACCGTGCTCCCCCTCGCGTCTGCCCCTCCCTGCCCGGGGCTGCTGCCCGCTCTCGGCTCAGCTGTGGACCTGACGGTGGGTGGATACAAGTTTCCCACGAAAGGTCCTCAGCCCCGCGCAGATGTTTCCAGGGAGGATCCAAGCCTGCTCTGCTGGCCTCCCCCGGGATTCAGGCCCCCTGACCCCGGAAGTGAGAAGGAGCAGGTGGGGTGGGACCAGGGGAGGTGGGGCCAGACGGAGTTCAAGGGCCAGGATGGTACTTTGGTCTTGACTCCTGGGGTTTCAAGTGAGAGGTGACCAGGCCCTTGACATCTGTTTCTCACTTGAAGAGAAGACAGTTCAGCCTCCTCTCGACACAGAGCGAATCCCCTGGTGGGGCACGCTGGGTCGGGAAGATCCTGCCCAGGCTTCTGGAAGATGCGGGTGTGGACGGGGCGGCAGGGGTGGGGTGGGGGCGCCAACTAGATCGATACAGCTGCTTCAGCAAGCACAGTCACTGGCTACCTTCTCCAGCCATAAACCTTTGCTGTCCTTTAACCCGTTCCAGGAGCCAGGACACCGTAAAGATGCAGCTGTGTGCAGTAGTCAAAGATAGGAGTTTGGAGTCAGTTGGGTACAAGCTCGGCCTGTTGTCAGCTGTGTGACTTTCAGCAAGTGACTTCACCTCTCTGGTCCTGTCTACTAAACAGGGATACAGTAGCTCCCTCCCGGGGCTTTTGGCAGAACTTAGTATGCACAGAGCATTTGACACACTCCCTGGCACATAGGAAGCATCAGTAAACATGTCTGGTTATTGGTAAGAGTTCTCAGCACTTCACAGTTTGCAAAGAACTTTCATGGCTGTTCTCTCATCACCCTGAAGAACTGTTGCTTTGGCTCAAAAAGCAAAGTAACCCTTCCTGAGCCAGGAGTTCAGCTAACTCCCAGCCCCATTTCCCTCGCCCACCCGTTTCCTGCAGCCTCCACAGCCACTGACCCCGCAACACAGCACCCCCAGGTTGAGTTTCAGTGTTGATTCTAACTCGCCAGATGACTGCAGGCCAATTGCTTCTTCCCCTTTCTGTTCCCAGTTTCTCCATCTGCAAAGTCAAAAGCTGGATCAACCTCAGAGTCCTGTTTCCTTCCACCCTACTGAGATATCTACTAGACATCTGCTCTAATTATGTTTTGAATATTTATTATGTGCCCTTCTCTGTCTCAGACACTATTATTCCATCAACATATGATTTCTAACCCTCACAGCAAACCTTGGGAGGTGAGCCATTTTATCCCCATTGCACAGATGGGGAAACCGAGGCTTAAAGAGGGGAAAGGACTTCCCAGTGTGAGTGGGGTAGAGATGGGATTTGAACCCAGGTTGGTCAGATTGCAAACTAAACCTTTAGTCATAAGATTGCCTCCAGTTCAATCCCTCCACAGACCCATGAGCTTCTTGGTAAATGACCAGATTTCCCCTTGGTCGACCACCTTGGAACTGGGTGGTACTGGTGAGATCAGGAAGACCAGAATCCTGGATGGGGGAGCCCTTTGGGTACCCAGCCCGACTGTGGCATGAACATCCCCAGTGCACCTGTGTGGTGCCCGTCCTGGGCCAGGTGTGCAATTACGAGCAGACCAGAGGTGCCAAAAGTCACCAGGCAGCAGCCGAGCCACGTAATCAGAGCCTGGGAAAGTCCAGCAGGCTCTAGCCGTGTCTTACTTTCCATCACACCCTCCTTGAGTCCCTCCTCAAGGCCATGAGCACACCAGAGCCCCATCCCAAACACACATAACCCCCCAGGAGCATCCACGAATGCCTCTCTCACTCCCGCAGTGCCTGGGGTAACCAGCAAGGAGTCTGTGTTCAGCAAATACTGTCTCTATTAGCTCGTGAATAAATGAGTCTGCAGAGGAGGGGATTCGTGGGTCTCCTGCTTGAATCTAGAGCTCGTTGTTTCTTGTACATGCTGTGTAGTTGGAGAGCCCCTGCTGTCATTTTATTCACAACATCTTTATTCGCTGCTTAGATCCTGGGACTCTGTGTGTAGACAAAGAACTCACCTGCCTGCAGGTTGGGAGCTGGGTTCTATTGGTGGCTTCATTACTAATTCCCTCAGGGATGTGTAAACAATTTTCCCATCTCTCCAGCCTCTCTAGACCTAAGATTTTAGTATTCCACAGAGAAATCGGGGTTCTGACCCTCAAGGTCTTTAGGGAGCTGCTCCCACCAGCGGCTCCCACCCTGCCTGCGAGCGCCAACTGTGCATGTCTCTCCCCAGCCCCGTGCTTAGAGACATCACACCAGGAGCTTAAGGGTTTACACCATGGACATTGACAAAGGCCCTTTATGCTGCCCTGAAGAATCTGTTAAATCTCTACCAGCTTGTCACTTTAAAGGCACAGATATCTTATAAGCATCTGGTCTGATCTTTAAAATTACTGTGCGTTTTGCAATAACGTCACAAAACATTATTTTTCATTTTAATGAATCATTTTTAAATGTTTTTTATTTGGCTGTGTGAGTCTTAGTTGCGGCACCGAGGTTCTTCGATCTTTGTTGCATCACGCGGACTCTTTAGTCACTATGCAAACTTCAGTTGCAGCACACAGGATCTAGTTCTCTGACCAAGAATGGAACCCAGGCCCCCTGCATTGGGAGCAGTCTTAGCCACTGGACCACCAGGAAGTACCCGTGAATCATTTTGAATGACCAGTTATATTCCTTTATCCCCTCCCCCAAATAGTCTATTGAAACACAGTCTGCCATGTGTGTCCTGGGCCTTAATACATCTGCCAGCCATTGGACTTTCCAGCTTAAAAAGCAGAGTCCTGGGGAGGGGATGATGAGTGGGTGGGGCAGAGAGGATTTTTAGGGCAGTAGAACTGTATGTGATGCTCTGACGGTGGATACTTGTCAATGTGTGTTTGACCAAGCCCATGGAATATACGAGATCAAGACTGAACCCAAACTTAGACCATAGAATTTGGATGCCACCCGTGTGTCAGTGGAGGTTCATCAAGTGTACAGAATGCACCTCTCTGGTGGGACATGGGGATGGCTGCGGTCACTGTGGGGGCCATGGTGAGGCAGGGGTGTGTGGGAACCCTCTGTACTTTCCACTCAATCTTGCTCTGAACCTGCTCAAAAAATAAAGCCAATTTTCTAAAAAATCAAAATTCAAAAGGAAAAAACCTCGGGGCATTGCCTGATTTCTAAGTGCCCTTCCAGATCTAAGAGTCCCTAGGGTCTTGGCTCCCTTCTTGAATGAGCACCAGTGAAAGTAGGATTTCCTCGTATCGGTTGTGGGGGTGCGCCGCGGTGCTCACAGGTGCCGGCCCACCACCATCAGATGCCTTTCCCCGTGTGGTCGGAGTTTGGGGAAGATGAGCAAGGGGAGGCTCGCTTCTTCCAGGGCTGTGGTTTCTCCAAGTACCGTTAGCTGCCTGCCTGGGCATCACCTGCTGAGTTTATCAAAACGCAGGTCCCCAGGCCCTGGTGGTGGTGGTGGTTGTTTAGTCGCTGAGTCATGTCTGACTCTTTGCAACTCCGCGGACTGTAGTCCGCCAGACTCCTCTGTCCACAGAACTCTCCAGGCAAGAATACTGGAGTGGGTTGCCATTTCCTTCTCCAGATATTCCCCACCCAGGGATCAAACCCACAGCTCCTGCATTGGCAGGTGGGTTCTTTATCACTGAGCCACCGGGGAAGCCTCTGCAGGCCCTACTGAGACCTGTTTTGAGGATAAGCCTGGGAATAAGCAGTCCTCTGCTTGCAGAGGACCAGTGCACCGGCTGGAGATCCAGGCAAGCCAGGCGGAGTCGTCCCAAGCATGGCAGGACGGCTGGGCTGTGTGCACCTCAGCTAATGGAGAAGGGCCGCCTCCTGACCCAGGCAGCCCTGGGGCCACACCCCCCTCCACCACCTACCTTGTAAACGTCCCCCTCTCTGAGCCCCTGTGTCCTCAGCTGAAAAATGGGGCTGGGGGACTCCCTCTCCAGAGTGGTGGGGAGAATTAAACTGGACACCCATAATCAGAAAGCACTTGGCACAGGTGAGTCCTCCGAATGCGGGTGTGCTCCTGGGGACACACCACCCAGCCCCCCAGGGTAGAGACAGAGCTATGCCCCAGACACCATCCTCACGACGCGTGCCATCAGCGGGAGGGCACCAGCCGAGGTCATGTCGCATGGTGACAGGTGCCCCCAGGAAAATAAAGCCAGACTATGCCAGGGAATGTGAGCCCCCTCTCAGAAGGTGACATCTGAGCAGACTCCAGGACAAAGGAAGGGAAAAGCCACATGAAGGACTTGGAGAAATGTCCAGGGAGCAGCCGTGCAAAGGTCCTGAGGCAGGACCACGAATAACACGTTTGAGGACAGCAAGGAGCCGCATGTGGCCACAGAGGGGTGGGGACGGTGAGGGGGTGACTTGGAGAAGTGACCGGGGACTAGATCGCATCGGCCACCCAGTAACGCCACTCCTGGACATCATCTAAGAGAACAATTAGCAAAACCACACACCCATGGGCATTTGCAGTGTCCTCCCTAAGGATCACAAGCTTCCAAACTACCTGCCTGGCCACCTACATGGGGACAGTTTCAGAGGGTGACCAGCCCAGCAGGTGCTCCCAAACTCCCCCGACAGTTGTGAAGATCTGTAGCAACAACAAGGACAGTGTGCATGATATAATATGCTTTTTTTAAAAAAATGACAGTTCAAAATACATACTTGCACCAGAATGAGACCAGGGGCTGAGAGGTTAGCGGTGGGCGTGTGGGGGGTGGAGTGGAAAACAGTTCTTTTTTCCTTTTTCAAATTTTATATAATGCGGTTTCTGTATTATTTTTATAAATAAGGGGAAAAATGTGTTCAAACCAAACCAGTGGTGGGGTGAGGAGAGGGAACGGAGAGGCTGGTTTCCCTTCCTCATGATACCAAACCCCTCCACTGATGTTTCGGGTTTTCTCATCTCCATCATGTCTGGGACCCAGCCAGCCCAGGGAGTGCAGTGCTCAGCCCCCAAAGGGCTGCATGGATTCTTAGGTGCAGGAGAATCCTGCCCTACACTCCAAGAAGCCAAAGCATCCAAAGTGATGTCCAAAGCATCACTAGGTGTTATGTCCAGAGCAGGTGTGGGGGGGGCAGAGAGGGTGTTCTTACAGGACAGCTGGGAAAGCCTCTCCCCCAAATACCCCTTGGCTTCTGCCTTACGTCCTGCCATCTGAGACGCACGTGGTTGTCACCTGAGGGAGGCCAACCTCCTCTCCCTCACGGCCGCGTTCAAGACGAGGCCAGCCCCAGCTCCGGCTGAGCTCCGGGCTCACTGCCTCTGGCCCAGGGAGTTAAACAGCCTGCCGGCCCTCTTGGGCCACCAGCCCCCAGGCTCGCAGGCAGACCAGAGGCAGCAATGCCCCGTGTGCCTGCACGCTGCCCTCTCAAGGGCCGAGAGGCCCAGAAGGACTCAGAAAGCTGAGCCCTGCTCCTGCTGCTGCTTCCGTCTCCTCTCCCAGGCTGCCCCCCTCAGGGGAAAGCCAACTTGCTGGCTGCTGTTTTTCAGATTCCCAAATCCAGGGGGGCAGCAGGGGCACTGTTAACAGCCCCCAGGGTGGATCAGTGTCTGGGAATCCTGAGCTTCCACCTTTAAGTGTTTGCTTTCCGGCTCCTGACAGAATCTTGCTTTGTGTTGCTTTTTATTTCTGGGTCTTTGTTGCCACGGGTGGACTTTCTCTAGTTGCGGTGAGCAGGACCTTCTCTAGTTGCGGTGCCCGGGTTCCTCATTGCGGTGGCTTCTCTGGCTTTGGAGCGCAGACTCTAGGGTACTCAGGCTTCCACAGTTTCCCAAGTACAGTAGCTGTGCTCAGTAGCTGAGGCACGTGGGCTTAGCTGCTCCACAGCACATGGGATCTTCCTGAACCCATGTGGACCGAACTCATGTCCCCTGCATTGGCAGGTGGATTCTTAATCACTGGAACATCAAGGAGTGGGAACTCCTGCCAGAATCTCTAGAGGGGAGGCAAGGCCGCAGGAGAGGAGTCCAGGGGAGCGAGTAGAGGGAAGGCGCAAGCGGAAATTTGTGAGACGGGTTGGGAGCCTGTGCGGCCCCTGACGGGTGGCCCTGCCCCAGGAGTCGGGTCTCACTTCACCACTCCCTCTCCCGGTGGCCTGGGTGGGCAGGATTCCAGGGGACCCAGTGTCCTCACCAACACACAGAAGTCTGTCAGTCTGTCTTTAAAGGGCCTTCGCGCCCTGAGCTCCTGCCCCGCGTGGTGTTGTCCCAATTCCTTCCACATCAGGCCAACACATCACCTTTGGCAGAATCACCGCCTCACTGTGGACCTTGTTTCTAATTCCAGCGGCTCCCTCCAGATCACACCACCATCCCGATGACTATGGACTCCGTAGCTTTCACTCCCAAACCCACCCACCCCAAGGGGACCCACAGACGGAAAACCCGTCATCAGAGAGGCTTCTACTGCGTGATTCTCCAAAACTAAACCTGCAGGGCTCCGAGAACCACTCCAGGTGAGGTCCAGAGTCTGAATGGTTTCATATTTTTATCACGCTCCCAGCTGCTCCCAACCCGTGATGGGTCCGATTCAGTGAACAGAAACTGGTTGGGAAGGGTGTGGCAGGGTGTCTGGTTGAAGCCCATCCATGCGACGAGGAGCTGGGAGAGGGGTGGGGAGTGAGGGCCCCCCTCCATGTCGCCTGTGGCTTCTGCAGCTGCCCCGGCCACAGGGGTGGGATGAGCCTCGGTGTCTAGGGGACAGCGATGCGGAAGTCCGTAGCCCAGGGCAGGCCTGCAGAGGCTGGAGAGAGAGGACGCCAGGCCCTGGCCTCCGCACGAGGGGCCCAGAGGTCCCGCGGGAGCCCTCACTTGCCGTGTGGCCACGCAACCAATCTGAGCCTCCAGGTCCCCATCTCCATGATGAGGACGAGGTGAACAGGGAACGGCACCCAGAGGGTCCCCCAGGCGGGTCCCACCCTCGTTCCCAGTGCCTGTGGATCACACGACAAAGGGGAATAACTGTTGACAACGAGTTAACACAAGTTAATCAGCGGTCTTAAAGACAGAGAAATTATTCCAGAGTGACCAAGGGGGGGTCCACTGTCACCGTAAGGGTCCTTAGACATGCAACAGGCAGGTCGAGGAGGGAGTCAAGGTGCGAGGAGGACTCCACAGGTGGAGGGACCCAGGGTCTCTCCGATCTGGAACAGGCTAAAGGGGACTCCTCCCCGGCACCTCTTTACCCCAAGAGCGTGTCAGTCCTCATCTTGTTGTGCTTGGAGCCGCGGGGCGTGGCCACCCTCCACATGTGAACACTAGGGCGGGAGGGTGCCAGAAAGAGCCTGCTGTGGGAGAGGGCTTTGGGCAGGCGGTTTGGGGAGGGTCTGAGGATGGGGGTTCACCCTGGACTGGCACTGTGGGAGAGGGGGCTGGTCCTCTGATAGGGTCGGACTCATGTACGGGAGAGGGGGCTGTAATGGATAGAGAAGCAGCAACTCCTTGTTTGAGCCGAGCAGAGACAAGGTTTTCTGGTGCGGGGCTGACCTGCCTCACTTTATCAGGACCTTGTGTGAGGCTGGGGTGCTCTCAGGTGGCTATGTCCATCAGGAGGGCAACACAGCCAGGCTAGGGCCCAGGTGTCAGGGGGGCCTTTTGCTTCCTCTAGAGTACTTTGAGACCCCATGATCTGTAGCCCGCCATGTTTCTCTGTCCATGGGATTTCCCAGGCAAGAATACTGGAGTGGGTTGCCATTCCCTTCTCCAGGAGAAATCTCCCTGACCCAGGGATAGAAGCCGGATCTCCTGCATTGCAGGCAGATTCTCTACCATATGAGCCACCAGGGAAGCCTCAGTAAGAGTGAACCTTTTTGAAATACTCTATGATTCTTGCATTTCACATTGCCCTCCCCTCTGTGCAGGCTCCAGAGCGGGTCTTGAACTCTTCCTGGCTCCACACCACAGCTGGTCCATCTGCAGAACTGAGTTCTGTTTCCCAAGGCATTTTCCACGTAACACTAGTTTCACCAGAGTGGTGGAATAAAAGGGTTCCCTGGATTACTGAGTTTGGAAAGCACTCAGTTCCTTGCTGCAGGACTCCTCAGAGCCTTTAAGATGTGCCTGTGTGTTGTGAGATGCCTGGAAAAAAACTGGGGTACTCTCAAAACTTGTTTGGATAGAAAACTCTTGGGGGTTTTGTTTGGGTTTTTTTTTCAAGGTGCAGTGACCTATGGAATAGAGTTTATAAAGTGCTGAAATAAAGGAGGTCTAAAACCTGATGTCCACCCGGGAGGCCGTGGGCTCCTGAGAAGCTGGGGACACCGACAAGGGGTCCCCATCCCGCTGTTTCTCACACATACATATGTGACCCCTGGTTAGATGGACCGGAAGCTTCTGTGATTAATTAAGGACAAATCTGTTGGCCGAAGCATGTAACAGAATTCAGCACCTCATTGGGTACTGGTGGGAGTTCCCAGTGTGTGGAGATTTAATGTGAAGCCCCCTATGAGCCCCTGGTGGTCTGCTCTCACCCCGATGTCCGGAGGCCTCGGGTGACTCTCCAGCCGAGCTTCTTCCCTGTGCAGGCTTCACCCCTGCCACTCCCTCCGTGGGGACGCCCCCAGCTCCACCTTGCCCACAGCAGCTGCCCTCCCTGCCTCTTGGCACGGCCAGGGCCCTGCTGCATTCTCCGGCTTCCCTTCCCCCGTTCTTCTCCAGCATCTCCCACACTGCGACCTGCATAGACTCCTCTCGCTTCTGGTGGTGTCTGTTTTGTTCTGTCGCAGCCACCAGGCTTGGCCCACAGTAGATGCTCAGTAACCAGTGTTGAGTGGATAAATAAATGGCCTCTGCAAGGGGTTTTAACACCGAAAAGGCTCTCTGAGACTCAAAACCTGTGGACACCACCGATCAAAAGGATGAATTCAAGTAGTAACGGTTGAAAAGTACATACGTGTGCATGCTCAGACACTTCAGTCGTGTCCAACTGTTTGCGACTCCATGGACTGTAGCCCACCAGGCTCCTCGGTCCGTGGGATTTCCCAGGCAAGAATACTGGAGTGGGTTGCCATGCCCTTCTCCAGGGGATTTCCTCACCCAGGGATCAAACCCGAGTCTCATGTCTCCCACATTGGCAAGCAGGTTCTTTACCACTAGCGCCACCTGGGAAGCCCTAAATACATAGGTGAGGCGTGGCAGCCAAGGAGTGAGGGGCTGCCTGGGGGAGGGAGCAATGAACTTGTTCTAAAATGGACTGTGGTGACGGTTGCCCAACCTGGGATACTCAAGGCCATGAAATGGCACACTTGGCGGTGAGTGGATTGTAGGCCAGTGACTCAGATCTCAAAGCTGTTACAGAGAAGAGCTGAATCTGGGTGAGAAAGTAGTAAAGTGTTCTTTGTGCTATACCTAAAGCTCTTCTATACACTTCAGATTGTTCCCCTCCCAAAAATAATCTTCTAAATGGCTGTATCACATTCCTCTGTCTGGAGAGAGCAGGGCTTTAGGGACACTGCCCCGCCGCCGCCACCTCCTTCAACAGGCACCGACTCTGCATTCAGGCTGTGCCTCGCATGTCACTGTGAAGAGGACTCTACATGGGTTCATTTGCTCCATCCTCAGCACCTCCCTGGGACCTAGACCTTATTCGCCGACCCATCGTGTGCCGAGTAAACTGAGGCCCCGGAGGAGAATAGCTGGGGAAATTGTCAGCACCCAGTAATGAGGGGAGGAAGACCCTGACCCAGGACGTCTAACCGAAGAGTCCGGACTCCTGCCTCCTGAGCCCCTGAATGCAGGGTGGGTGTCAGTTACAGGCTGTGGGCCCAGAGACCAGCCCTGTGAAACATTAGGCAGGCTGCTGTTTTTCCAAGAGGTTCTAATTCGGTCTCTGGCACATGTCTTGCCCACAGCACCTGGGCCGCCTCTGACCAGAGGGGCCACAGAAACCTCAGGAGCCCGTGTCGCAAGAGCGCAGCCCTGTCACACGGCCATGCCGGCAGCTGCCCAGGAAGACACTGCCGCGGGTGGCCAGGCACAGGTGTCGCCAGGGGTCGGGCTGCCCCAGCAATGCCTGGCGGGGATGCCAGATCTCCCCCGGGGACCCTCCCTGACCCCCCACCAGCCAGGAGGTGAGGTCCTGAAACCAAACCTCCCCGACCAGTTCCCCTTCCAAGGGCCTCGAAACATGGGACTTCCACCCAGGGCTCCTTTCGGGGAGGCGCTTGTTCCTTCGGGCAGGACGTGGAACGCTGGATTCAGGAAGTCACAGGACGCCTACTTCGCGTTTTCGCTTTTCTTATCAGAAAGGTGCGTGACTAATCCCAGGAGCCAGGCACCTTGGTGCTGTGGAACTACCTTGGTGTTTGGGGTCCTTGAAACTCCATTTGTTTCTCATGTATGCATGTCAAGGTAGGGGCCTGAGCCGAAACGAAATTCAGAATGAGAAGAGCCGAAATAGAAAGGAGAAGAGTGGGAGACGCCCCGGGAGCCAGTCACACGCTCCAAGCCTAAGCCACCACCAGGGTCTCTGCACAGGTGGGCGCCCCACTCCCAGTGGCCTGGTTGAAAATCTGCATCGTCCCAGCAATAGCCGGCTCCTGAGCCCCCAGAAATCTGGGCTCCACCAATGGGCTGCTGCCCAACACACATAATCACTCTTCTCCTCCAAGCCTCAGTGTCCACATCTGAAAAATGGGCGACAGTTACACCCACCCACTGGGTTACAGAAGATCAAATTGACATGCCCATAAATTGGTACTATTAATTCTAACTGCTTATAATTGCAGTTTATTCTATCCGACAGTGTGATCCAGCTTCAACTGTTCCACCCCCTCATGCTCTAGATATCATGCTGAGTTGTCCCCTGTCCTTACACGACCATTAAAGCAATCTGGTGAGGAGGGCTCATTATTCCTAATTTTAGCAACTTACAACCAGAGGCGTATTAATATGTCTTTCATTACCTGAACATTATTGACCAGAGTGTGTCAATATTCCCTTACATAACAAATTGCTGGTCACAGGCATAAAGTTTCTGCAAAATTTCCCTGGGCAATAATGTGTTAAAATGAGGGAACTGAGGTTATTAGGACCACGTGGCCTATCCAGAGTGCATTGAGATTTGGGGCCTTAAACAACTTGTTATTGTTCAGTTGCTCAGTTGTGTCCGACTCTTTGCAACCCCATGGGCTGCAGCATACCAGGCTTCTGCGTTCTTCACCATCTCCCGGAGCTTGCTCAAATTCGTGTCCATTGAGTCAGTGATGCCATCCAACCATCTCATCCTCTGTCGCCTCCTTCTCCTCCTGCCCTCAATCTTTCCCAGCATCAGGGCAATTTAGGATCCTCTTTGAGAGAAAAAAAACAATAAACGAATTGAGTTTTTAAATTTTTAAATAAAAAGAATCCAAAATTCAGCACCCAGTCCAGTAAAGGACCTGTGGAAAAAAAAAAAGGGGGGAGCACTAACATGTCAGCTTCATGAGTCCTGTGGCACCTTTGGCACTGAACCAGCATCCCCCAAGGCTGGGCAAGCACAGACCTGGGCCTCAACCTCCTCCTCATGCAAGGAAAGTGCATGTCACCCTGGGCCCTGCGGGAGGAATAAGGAAGGGGTGTGGATGGAAGGCTGGCATGGAGCCATGGAGGTGCTGAGGGAACCAGAGGGCAGGGAGAGGCTGAGAGTGAGACACGACGGAGGGAGGCGGGGAGGAGGTGGCCAGACAGGGGGATGAGGGGCAGCCAGGAGCGTGAGCCATAGAGTGTGCTGCTGCCACTGATGGTTAAGCAGGGTGGACCCGGCCACTGACCCCCTAAGAGCCCTTAGGTCATTCTCCTTAGCTTCTGTGTGGATGATGAAGCAGAGCAGGCAACCTGGAGACCAGTTGGGAGGCTGTCATGATTCAATTATAACTAACATAAATAGCTGCCTGGACCAGGGGCCACCATATTGGACAGCACAGCACCAAGTCATCATGGGGTTCAGGCTAGGGACTTGAGATGGCATCAGATGTGTGTGCCTCATGGCCAGATGTTGGCAGGAAAACAGTTACCCCACTACAGTAGTGGTCCGAGCAAGAGATGGTGGGGGCCTAGAGGGAGCCAGGTGGGAAGGGTGGCACTCAGGTTTTTAGACTCTGCAGCTGTCCTTAACTGAGAAGCCAGGAGGGGAAGCAAGCTTTGGGGGTCAGAGCAGTGGTTGACGGGCTTCCCAGATGGCTCAGCGGTGAAGAGCCTGCCTGCCAATGCAGGAGATGCCAAGAGTCACGAGTTTGACTCCTGGGTGGGGAAAAGCCCCTGGAGGAGGAAATGGCGACACAATCCAGTATTCTTGCCTGGGAAATCCCATGGACTGAGGAACTTGACAGGCTACAATCCATAGGTCGCAAAGAGTCGGACACAACTGAGTGAGCACACACAGAAGTGGTTGATATAAGGAACTCAGGTTAAGACAAGCTGAGTTTGAGGTGATGGTGGGCCATCTTGGCAGAGAAATCAAGGAAGGGTTCATTAGACAGTTAGGGAATCTATCACACTGGTGCTAAAGATGTGGATTTGGAAGTCATCAGCCAAGGGTGGTGTATGTGAGCCAGTGATGGTACAACCCTAAGAGGTGCCAGATGAAGTAACGAATACCCACCTGGACACTTCAGTTACGACAGCAGCCAAGAGGCTTGCGTTTCCTTGCCAGATGCCGATCAAGATCGCAACAGCCATGTGTGTCAAGCTCTGTCACTACCAAGCAGGCACTCTGTGTGAATTACACATCCCTGCTGCCCCACTGTGCGTTCAGGGCTGAGGTTGCCACTACACGGGAGGAAGCTTCTCTCTTCGCACACTAGAATCAGGATTTAAAAATAAAGAAAAATAAACCTAGGTTCAAAATTAGCACAAGACTCGCTACAAAGAACACAAGACACAGCTTCCTGTACATTTTTTTCTTCAGTTTTTTTTAAGACTTCCAGAAAAGTTTCCTCTGCAAAGCTGAGACCAAAAGGGTAAAAAATGCAAATGTGATGGTCCAACTTGAACCATCATCTGTATGCACCCGGCCCAGCATAGTCACATAGAGACAAAAGAGAGAGGTGTCTGAGTCCTAAAGTCTGCAGACAGGAGCTGCCTGGAATTATGTCGGGCTGTGGGAGGGCTTCCCTGGTGACTCACTGGTACAGAATCTGCCTGCCAAAGCAGGTGACATGGGTTCGATCCCTAGGTCGGGAAGGAGAAGGAAATGGCAACTCACTCCAGTATTCTTGCCTGCGAAATCCCTTGGACAGAGGAGCCTGACGTGCTACAGTCCACAGGGTCGCAAAGAGTCAGATACATGACTTAGCGACTACACAGCAACCAAGACTGTGGGCTCCTTTGGGGCAGAGGCAACTCCTTTAACTATGTGTCCCAAGTCTGTCCTCATGTTTGGCTCAGTAGATGGATAACAGATGGATGGAAGGTGGACAGGTCGGTGGTGACCCACTGAGTGAATGAACAAACTGTAGTCCTGAAAACTCCATTACTTGATGGCTAACAAGCCCCAGTCAATCCCCTTCCACCCTCTCCACTCTGACACTAGTCATCGGCACAGCTGAACCATCATCTCCCTTTTCTGGTAGCCAGTCAACACAGATGCAATATGGAAGGGACACCCGCCCACCAAGCTGAAGTGGATATTCATTCATCCCTGACTTGGGTCACTCTGCCTCCAGCGCCCGGCAGCTGCCAGAGGAGTAACCCATTCTGCAGAGGTGAGCAGAAAATGCTAGTCCTCAGTTCCCAGCCTCTCTTGCAGCTGGGCACAGCCACGTGACACAGGCTCACCAATCAAACACTAGTCCTCACTTCCCAGCCTTCCTTGCAGGTTGGGAGGGGGCGGTGGTGGCAGACATGTGACCCAGGCTCACCAATCAGACACTAGTACCTACTTCCCAGCCTCCCTTGCCGGTGGGAGCAGCTGGCAGACATGTGACCCAGGCTCACCAATCAGACACTAGTACTCACTTCCCAGCCTCCCTTGCAGGTGGGGGTGGTGGGATAGTGGCAGACATGTGACCCAAGTTCACCTATCAGATGCTGTCCCTCACTTCCCAGTCTCCCTTGATTGGGTAGCCTGTGACGCAGCCCCACAGGCAGATGCTCCCGCCAGGTGAGTCTTACTTGGCTACCTGGCTGTGAGAAGTGAAGCAGCGGCCAACTTCCTAGCCTCCTGCCACTTATTCCACCTGTCTGGTGTCCTCTCAGCAAACTCCCTTCTGGCATAACTAACCCTAACTCAACGACAGTTGTCATCTGCTGTTTACAACTAACATTGCCCTGATTCTTACCTGTAGGGACTCACACAAGGTGGCTCTGCCCTCAGAGAGCCAGGACCTGGACCCGAAGGGCTGCAACGCCATCCTTGGAGGAGGAGAGGAGCAGCGCCGCCCCCAGGAGGACGGGGAAAGGAGAGCCTTGCTGTATTGCTGGCTGTAATCAGCCGCCATGAGACCCACCCCGAGCACCAAGGAGAACTGGAAAGGGAGGCCTGTCCACAGAGGTATGACTACCCAGGGGGCGAGCACGTGTGTCAGTGGCAGAGAAGGAGCTACAGGTAAGTGGAGTGAAGGCTCGCGGTGTTCTGTCATGATGAAGGTTCTGCCTGTGCCTCACTTTGCCAGTGAGGCTTCATTTATGTTGTGGTCCGTGCACAGGTCTGGCCCAGCTGATCACAAACTTGGTTCATCTCTGTTTTTATAGCAGGGGAACAAAGGGATGGGGTAGAAATCTCACTGTCATCTGCTGATTAGGTGTAGTGTGCCTACTTACTTAAACGGAGAAGGAAAAGAACAAGATAACCTCGTATAAGACATAAAGGGACAAGACACGCTGCCGCAGAAGTCTCAAAAATTCTGCAACATTTGCACCATGGCAGGAAGGGTGATAAGGGTCTGGTGTGATCTGCTCCTGCGTTCTGAGGCCTTTCGGGCTTATCTTGTTCTTTTGTCCTCTGGGCACCACAGCTTACACGCTGTGAAATGGGCAGCACAGTAGAGGCCATTCTTTCCACTGAGCAACGGGAGGGAGGTCCAGAGTGGTGATGTCTGTGAATGACTAGGCAGCGCCAAGAGCAGGACGCCAGCAGAGTCCTTGTGCTTTTCTAACAGGTAAGGGAAGGGAGGTCAAGAAGAGATGAGGAAGAGGAACCATCATTGAGGAGCCGTCATTGACGTCCTACAGTCTGGGAGGCTTTGGGCAGCACAGAGCAGAAAACTCCAGGTTCAAGGGACTATTTGCCTTTGAAAACAAAAAATAAGACTGAGGTAGCCTGAGGCTGGCACTCCTCTGCCATGCCCCCATCCAGGTGTCAGCATCACCTGCAGGCTGGCAGTAAGGTGCGGTGGCAGTTCCACCCGTGCCCAGCAGAGAGGGACCTGCCCTCTCGTAGGAGTGAGGAGACTGCCGAGACGCCCCTGCAGGAATTGTGCTCACGGCCCACCACCGACACTCAGCCCCCAGCTCCTTCCTAAACCCTCACTGTCAGAACCACTGTCTTAGGAATCAGGAATTCCAGCTGGCTCTGAGAATGGGACCCCTCTCCCTGAATCAGGCAGAGGAGGAGATGCCTGGATAAAACCTGGGCTCAGTGAGCAGGGAGGATGTGGGGAGAGGGACGTCAGCCCTCAGCCGCCACCCTCGAGGCACGCTCTGGTCTGTCAGCCAGACCTGGGCAGTTTCCTCGATCTGTTTCTTCATCTGGATATTGGGAATGATGCTCCTGTAAGGTTGCCGACAAGATGACAGATTCTCGAGAGCTGTGCATTCCTTTCGCTATTATGGAGATGCTTTGTTGTCAGTCTCCTGGTTCCCCTACACTCTAAAGCCTCCTCTGAGCCTCTGGTCACTGGTGTCCTTCGTGAGCCAAAGCCTGGCTGGCTGTTTCCTCCAAACTCAGGAAGCTTGCTCCCACCTGGGCCACAAGAAAGTGCACTTCGGTCCCCATTAAGCAAGACTCAGGAACATTGGCTCCACCTGATAAACAGGTCAAACAGAGGCAGCACCTGAGGGTCAACTCTGGAACGTCTCAGTTGCTTCAGAACGTACTGCTCCCCAGCTCACACATTCATTCATTTGGTTGTTCATTCAACAAACATGCCCTGAGCGCTGACTACATGCTGGGGAGTAAATTGGACACCTTGAACACTCAACTGCTAGGCTGAGTCTTTTTTTTTTTTTAATTGGTAAAAAACTGTTTTACAATGTTGTGTTGGTTTCTGCCATACAACAGTGTGAATCAGTTTTATATATATATACATGTATCCCTCCCTCTTGAGCCTCCTTGCTCCCACATCCCATCCCACCCCTTTAGGTCATCACAGAGAGCCAGGCTGGGCTCCCTGCGTTACATGACAACTTCCCACTATCTATCTGGTTTACACACAAGAGTGTATATATGTTGCTGCTACTTTCTCCATTTGTCCCGCTCTCTCCCTCCCGCACTGTGTGCACAAGTCCATTCTCTGTCCTTGCATCTCCATTCCATTCCTGCAAATAGGTTCATCGGTACCACCTTTCTCAATTCATCCCACCCTCACCTTCCCCTGCTGAGTCCACAAGTTCGTTCTCTACTAGGTTCATCAGTACCATTGTTCTAGATTCCATACACATGTGCTGATGGACTCGTTTTGCTTTTCCTGATTTGCTTCACTCTGTATAAAGGCTCTAGATTCATCCACTTCACTACAGCTGACTCCAGTTTGTTCCTTTTTATGGCTGAGTAGTACTCCATTGTATGTGTGTACTTCTTTATATATTGTCTGTCATTGGACGTGGAGGTTGCTTCCGTGTCCTGGCTGTTGTAAATATTGCTGCAGTGAATGCTGGGCTGTGTGTGTCTTGTGTCTTTCAGTCTTATGGTTTTCTCAGGGTATATACCCAGTAGTGGGATTGCTAGGCTATATGGTAGATTTATTCCTCGTATTTTAAGGAATCTCCATACTGTTGTCCATAGTGGCTGTATCCGTTTACATTCCCACCAAGAGTGCAGGAGTGTTTCCTTTTCTCCACGTCCTCTCAAGCATTTATTGTTTGTAGATTTTTTTGATGATGAACATTCTGACCTGTGTGAGGTGACATCTCATTGCAGTTTTGATTGGTGTTTCTCTAATAATGAGCAGTGTGGAGCATCTTTTCATGTGTTTCTTGACCATCTGTGTGTCCTCTTTGGAAAAATGTCTGTTCAGGTCTGCCCATTTTTTGATTTGGTTATTTCTCTGATATTGTAGGTTGAATCTTTATGAGAAGAACAGGCTTTTTAAAAAAATATCTTTGGCATTTTTGAAGCATTCCTGTCTTGAAATGAAACAGAAATTGTCTCATTTAGAAAATAATTCCTTTCCTCCCACACATCCTGAGACAAGGTGTCAGGTGATGTTCAGATTTTCCAAGTACAAATCACCTTTAGGTCAAAGCCCAGTAACTCAGTGGAAGTAAAGGGAAATTTCTTAGGGCTGTGCTCATAGTGGTTTTGAATGGAAACATCTTGACTGTAACAGCATCATGGTTTAATTTCACACTAGAGAAAGGAAGAGCCGCTGTTAACCTCAAAACGAGGAAGACCATAATAGTCACCAAAAGAGAAAAAAAACAACAAAAAAAAAACCCCGTCCCCTAAACCAGAAGCCCCTGGTCGCAGGCTGGCCTGGAAACGTGTCAGGAATTTTTCCAAGGACAGACACCTGGAGGCTGACCCACCTCTCCTCACCCCAGGATGGCTGAGAGCTCGGCTTTCGGAGAACATGGGCTGAGTGGGAATGGGGCATGGGGAAATGCCAGTGAAGACGCTGGCAGAAGCAAGTCAGGAGGAAGTGGCTTTGTGAGTTGTCGACCTCACAGCAGGCCGAGCAGCAGAAACTGAACCATGCCGGGTACAGAGCTATTTTCAGCCTTGGGGTTTTCACCCCCTGTCCCCACCATTCTGGGCAGTGTAGCTCCCATATGATACGGTCAGAGCCATGGTCTCGGGACGGAAGACAAGGCAGGCCTGAGAAGCAGAGGCAGCAGGGTTCCCCCAGTAGCAGCTCCCCACCGTGGAACCTTGGGCTCCTGAGACCCACTTTCCAGGCTTCTGCTTCCTCCCCTGCTCACTAAGGACCAGTGTCCTCCTGCTGTAACACATGACCCCAAACTTAGCAGCTTAAAAGAATACACACTGGGACTGCCCTGGTAGTCCACTGCCTAAGACTCCGGACTTCCAATGCAGGGGGGTGGGTTCAATCCCTGGCCAGGGAACTAGATCCTACATGCCACAACTAAGACCTGGCACAGCCAAACAAGTAAGTAAATAAGTACAAACACACATGCATTCTCTCATAGTTCTGGAGGGCAAGAGTCTGACACGGGCTCACCAGGCTAATATGAAGGTATCTGCTGGGCTGGCTCCTGTTGGAGGCTGCAAGGAGAGCTCGTCTCCTTCCCTTTTCCAGCTTCTAGAGGCACCACTGTCTGTGGCTCCATCTTCTGAGCCAAAAGGTGGCATCTTCTAGTCTCTGACTCTGACCCTCCCACCTACCCCTTCGAAGGACCCTTGTGATGACGTGGGGGACACCCGGGGAATCCATGACTATCTCCCCACCTGGAGGTCTGTAATGTGTTCACATCTGCAAAGTCTCTTTGGCCACGAAGGTCCCTAGGACATGGACACGTCAGGCCATCTTCCTGCCTACCATGGGTTCCTTCCCTCTTGAACTTTCTGAGGCCTGGTAGGAGCTGCATCCTCCATGAAACCCACCGTCAGTTACAGCGGTGGCTGATGTTCACACAGGCCCTCCTCCCCGCCCCCTGGTTCCCGAGGTGCCCCATGTAGCCCACAGCAGCCCCTTAGAGTGAAGGCCTGTCCACATTCATGCAGAGGTGAGCAGCAGAGCTGGGAGCTGTGCCCCCTCCTGCCAGAGCCTGAGCTGTCGACCACGTCTGTGACTGTTACCCAGTGTCACCTCGTTGAATCAACAGGAATCAGAGGTTCAGAGAACAAACTCAGCCTGGGACTCGTTGCTGGTGGGAATCAGAACATGCAGCCACCTTGAAGACGGGTGGGCGACTTTCTCACAAAGCCAGTCATAGACTTGACTGTGTGATCCCCCAGCTATTCCCCTAGGTGTTCGCCCAGAGGAGCTGAGAGTGGGTGTCCACACAGACACCCGTGTGAAGGTGCCGCAGCAGCTTTATTGATAATTGCCGGGCAGGACTAGAGCTGGAGCAGGCGGGAGACGGGGGCAGACAGGGGTCACTGAGGTGCTGCCACTGACATCACAGTGCTGTCTGAGCTCCTGACTTAGGACGCAATCCAGGGAGAAAGGCCCACAGCTGTCCCCTGGGGACGGACGCAGCGGCCTCTGACACCCTCTGGCTCAGCACCCCACCCCTCCTGGCTCCCACACCCCATACTCCTATGTCCTGACCTCTGGCCTCACCCGTGCCCTCTCCCCACCGGCCATCCTGACCCCCCTGTGCTCACTATAGCCGGACAAAGCCCTCCATCCATCTCCTCTGTGCTCCAGGAGTGGAGAAGTGGGCCTCCTGGAGAGGGGCATCTCTCCATCTAGCTACTAGTCCACACCACTGCCATGGTTTCCTTTTCCTAGACGGTGAGCTGGAGGTATTGGGGTGGGGGTGAGGGGGCCAACCAGTGACGTGTCCCCAGCTGGCCCCAGGTCCTAGTGCCAAACCTGGGCTTCCAGAGCCCTCAGTGGACCGCTGGACAGCAGCTGGGTCCTTTCTCTGATCTGGCAGCCCCACACCATCTTGGGGCTTCCTGGACGCATCCCAGCCCTTGCACACCCGGCCCGACGTAGTGACAGGCAGGTCCCCGAAAGCCCTGCTCTGAGAACCTGGGTGCGCCTGTCATCTCATCTCCACGGCAACCCTGGGAGAAAGGCTGCTGCTGCTAAGTCGCTTCAGTCGTGTCCGACTGATCAAATCCACTCTGCAAGTGAGGTGCTGAGGCTCGGAAAAGCCGGTGACTCGCACACCCTCGGAGCCAGAAGGCGTTAGGGCTGGGTCATACTCACCTTGGTGTGTCCCACACCCTAAGCATTGGCCTCTGATGGCGCCCGTTGTCCATTCGGAGAGTCTGTCTAACCCGTAAACCTGGCATGGGGCGCCGCGCTGAGGCTCCGCCCCCTAGGTAAGCCTCGAGGCCACGCCCCCAGCTCGCCAGCCCCGCCCCCATCACCCGTGCGCATGCCCCGGGCCCACCCAGCTGTTCTCCAGCGACCTTTCCTTGCTCCCTCTGGCAGGCCCCTCTGCTTTGTTGGAACTCAAGGCCCGGTCTAGGAGTCATGTGTTTCTGTAGAAACTCAGCTGCCTCACCTGAGACAGGGGCCTGTGACGTGGGCAGCAGATGAATTGGGGCTGTGGTTAAAGCCAGAGAGGGGGATGGTGGGAGGCCGAGCTTGGAGCCAACTGGACGCCTCTGTCCAGGAGGGCGACAATGGGTAGATGTGGTGAGGGGCCTAGGGCTGGGGTCCGGGGCGCCAAGAGCCATGAAGACCTGGGAGAGGAGCCAGAATAAAGGCTAGAGCAGGGAAGTGTCCCTGGCGGTGCCTCCACACCCCACGTGGCACCTGCATCATTGGTGGCTTCAGACCTCCCGCTGGTGTCGCCACCGTTGGCATCTACCCAGGGCCCACCAGGGTGAGCAAGGGGATATTTAGCATCCTTGATATCCCACCCGGCCCAGACACTCAGAGCCACTGCCAGGCGCACAGAACAGGTGTGGGTGCCCATGCAGAAACCGGGAGAAAAGACAGCTTGCAAAAATGGGCAAGAGCTCAGGTTAACGGCCCCTCACAAAGCGGCCACCCGATAGACGACAAGCAGCCCAGTGCCAGGAGCCTCAGAAAGGTGCCAGGTGACAGCAGGTGGAGATGAAAGGGCACCACCCAACTGTCCATGACACGAATGACTGGCAGTGCCAAGCGTTGGTGGGGAGACAGCTTTGGGAACCCTCACACCCCAGCAGGAAGGCGGCCAAGCACGCCTGCATCACAGGAATCTGAGAGGGCCCGCGTACCACACCTGCGTGCAGGACCACCGAGGACGGCTCCAGACTGGGAACAGCCCAGCGCCCCAGCGGTGGGAGAAGGAAACAGTCATGACACCATCACTCACGGATGCAATGCCGCCTCGGCAAGGAGCGCTCAATAGCAGGTGACGCTCCCCACATGATGCTAGGCAAGTGAAGCCAGGCCTGGAGGTTTGATCTCTGGGTCTATTGTGGAACATCCCCAAAGAGGCATATGTTGAGAGGTGCGGGGAGAAGTGTACGGAAAGGCAGGGATGCGGTTACCCTGGAAGTCAGGACCATGCTGTCCTTCCACCCCTGTCCCCACAGGGAGAGGAGGGTGCTGACCAGCACCAGGCAGGCTCGGCCCAGCCATGAGGGCACATCTCCCCACGTGCTCTGCAGCCTCCAAGGCCCTTCGACAAGACACGTCACTGTAGCTTCACGCCCATTTGCTAGATGAGAAAACTGAGGGTCAGACATGGCCGAGCACTCCCAGGCTGTTGCAGGGATCCTGGTGGCGCTCAGCAACGATGTCTGGTGCCAGCATGTCCTTATGCCTGAAGAGAAGGGAAGTGATCCCAGCTCACTCCACAATCAGGAAACAAAAGACACAATTGAGAGAATCACCTTGAATTTTGGCTGGCCAAATCCTACACCCTTGGCCAACACTTCCAGAAAGCAGGCTCGTGTTGAGTAAAGCTTGCAGCTTGGCTGAGCCAGGCAGGAGAGCTGTCTGGAGTCTTCTGTTCCTCCCCTGGCCACACAAAGGCCCTGGTTTGCCTGCAGAGTCCCTCAGATGGGCCCCCATCCCCCCCTACACTGAGCCCAGGCCCCAGCCCAGGTGCCAGTCTACAGGCCACCCTGTCCTCCTTCTCTGTTGGGGGTCCACTGAGCCCCTGCAGTCACCCTCTGTCTCCATCCTCTGAGCCCCACGGCAGAGTCCCACGCTGCACGACACACAGTGCCTTAGGTCTAGGTGGTACACGTCCATGTGAGGTCCTGCGGGGCTGTGTTTGCTGCTTCATCAGGAACTGTCTTCTGAGCACGTACCGTAGGCTGAAGATTTAATAGTGCACACGACAGCCATGGTCCCTCCTTCCTGGACACTCATGCCATCTCCTTCTGGGGCCCCACGGGCTGAGCTCGGCTGGAGGCCAGAGGGCAGGGAGCCTGTTGGTGTCCACAGCAGCCAGCCTTCCAGAGAGCAAGCGGGGTGGACACCGGGTCCTGTCCAGCATGACGAGCTCAGAACACTGTGTCCACGTGGGTCCTCATGTAGACCTGCACCACCTCCGTGGATGGGCCCTTCGGGAAGATCTCTCAGCTCCTCCTGTTCGATGCCACACCCACTAAGCAGTGTCCCCAGTTGCTGCCTATGCCATCTGCCTGTGAATCCTCACTTGGTGAACCGTCACAACAACCTCAACAATAAGATCAGGGCAATGAATCCTCATGCGTCCAAGTGAAGTAGGAACAGTAGGTAATTTATAGTCAAGAACATAGAAATTCAGAGAAGGGAAGCCATCACCCCAGTGTCTCACAGCTAGTTGGCAACAGAGTCAGGCTTTCAACCCGGATCTAACTGACCTCCCGGCCATGCTAGAGCTGGGGAGGAATTCAGGCACCGTTCCCAGCCTGTTTCCCCCTTTCCTTTTCTCCTCTGTGAACTCCACCCCCACTCTCCTTGAGGGAGGGCTGCTTTTGGACAACTGAGCCTGCCGCCCAGCAGTCAGCCACCAGGGCTCCCTGCCACGGTCCTGTGGCCCCGGCTGGCCCCGTGATGCAACAGCCCCCACCAGCCTTGCAGTTGAAACATTCTGAAATGTACAGTAGACCCGGCCATCTGCTTCCTCCATACACTGCCTTCTGCTCCGTCGGGACCGGGAGCAAACGTGCAGGGATGCCAAAGCAACAGTCACTTTATTTCTGGGCTCGGGATTTCTAACTGGCCTGATTGCTCAACGTGTGTTTCAGATGGAGGAGCAGGGAGGTCAGGAGGAAGGCCCTACAGACGCAGCAGGAGGGGAAATGCTGATGGAGAGATAGCATCTCGGTCTGCTAAGTGCACTGTGATTTTTTTCCCCCAAAAGTTCTTTCAGAAAACAGTCAGACTCCCTTCCTCTTGTGTTTCTCCAAGAGATTTTTATTTTCAAGATTCTCTGTTCTCTTTAACACGCTTTTCGTGCATGCTCAGTTGCTCCATCATGTCTGATTCTTTGCGATCCCATGAACTGCGGCCCACCAGGCTCCTCTGTCCGTGGAATTTCCCAGGCAAGAATACTGGAGTGGGTTGCCATTTCCTTCTCCGGGGGATCTTCCCAACCCAGGGATCGAACCTATGTCTCTCGAGTCGCTTGTGTCTCCTGCTTTGGCAGGTGGATTCTTTACCACTGAGCCACCTGGGAAGACCCTAACACACCCTGGTCCTTACAGTGTAATACAAAGGTGAAGGAGGGGACACCTATAGGTACCAGACACTTGATGTGTGTCTCTGTGACCCTTAAAGAGCCAGGAACAATAGGGCTCAGTCTCAGAAATGTCACTCCACATTAGCTCACCTGCCCTGGTTTTGTGGACTGAGAACCATGAGGTCGACTCATGCCCTGAAAGGTGACGCCCTCATCATACAAGAAAGGGCTACATTCAGAAGAAGGTACACAAGCCTGTCATGCTCCCACGATGGAGTGAGGAAGAATCTACCTGCCTGGAATGCAAGGAGCCAGGGCTTCCAGGGCAAGGGCAGAAGATTTAAAACAAAAACAAACAACAGGTGCGTGAGCAGCAAAGAAGTACTTCTGGGCTCCGAGTACAGTGGCCTGTTCCTTGACACTTCTGTCATCAGGAGGTGGAGCTCTGCCCACTCCCCTGAATCCAGACAACCTTGTGACCACTTTAACCAAGAGAGGTGGCAGAAGTGATGCTAAAGGGTGTCTGAGGCTGGGTCATAAGCAGCCCTTCAGCTTCCTCTGTGTCCCCTGGGCCCCCTGGGGCCACCATGCTGTGAGGAAGCCCAAGCCACCCACGGAGACCACATTCCAGCGGCCAGTCCTGGCTGTGCCCAGCCTCCAGCGCTCCCCACCACACACGGGACGTGGCTGAAAAGCCTCGGGATGCTGCCCCCAGCTCTCCAGCTCTTCCCAACCAAGACCCCAGATGCTACGGATACCATCATACCCTGTCTCAATCCTGACCCACAGAATCTGTGAGTGAAATAAAATTTCTTGATATAAGTCTGAAGGCAGTTTGCTGTCCAGCTCTTCCCAGCTAAGACCCCAGACTCTGTGGACACCATTGTACCCTGTCTCAATCCTGACCCACAGAATCTGTGAGTAAAAGAAAATGTTCCTGGTACCAACAAGTCTGAGGGTTGTCTGTTACACTTAGACACGTGGAGCCAGCCCCACCCTGGACAGACGCTGTCTAGTCTGAAGGCAACCCAGCCAGAACAGGAAAGAAGACACACTTTCCTCTCAGCGCCCGAGATCTTCAACCAGGCACTGCACCCCAGAGGCTCAGCCAGGTGTGACATCAGGGCAAATAAACAGAAGAAATACTGGATTGCATGAGTTTCTCGCCGCGAGAGTGAGCTTTTGAAACCCCAGCATACAATGCTCATGTCCCAGAAGAACATGCTGCCTGGGAGTGGGCCAAGGCGCTTGCAGCTGCTCTCCCACTCTTGGAAAAAGAAGCAGACTTTCAACTGAGAAACCAGCTTCCCTACTCTCAGCCCACTGGGCTGTTAAAACTAGTCATTGGTTATAGATCAGTCTTTAGCGAGAATTTCTAGAGATCTCTGAGTAGTCAAGTTTCCAGAGGTCTCTGAGTAGTCAAGCTGTGACACTTTCTATCATGGAGAGTCTGAATCACTCACACGAATGGTGGCCTCCTGGTTCCCACAGTCATTTCCTGGTGGAGGGCAACTGTCCCCGGGGCACACAGCCATGCCTGCCCAGGCTGTGCCTTTCAGGAGGACTCCCAGGTGTTCCTGGGCCAGCTGATCCTGTGGACGCTTATGCCAGGGGCCATTGTTTTAAACCATTTGGACATTACAAAGGAAAATAAAAATTTTGTATCCCAGAGGGATTTTGCAAGTTGGTATGCTAAGTGGCAATCACAAAGCAGTTGTTGAAATGTCCTAATTCTGTTAATGTCTTTAAAACAAAAAGAGTGAAAGTTGCTGGTTTTCCAGAACATCGATCAGCTCTTTCCGACGAGCTCCCTTTCCAGATCCCAGAAGCTAACCATACAGAGGGACCAACATCTCAAAACTTAGTTCATATAAAGGACCTTAGCAACATGGTCTCAAAGCTCTGGTTTACACTGAAGCATCTTGTCCTGGAGTCCTGGCTCCAGCTCCGCATCTCGCCCACTGAGGTTGCTGCAAGGCTTAGTGGGAAACATTTGTCCACTGCATTAGGGTCTTGAATTCACAAAAGTAGCAGACCTTATATGTGTCCACATCTGGCCCTAAATCCACAGGACAGAAAAGGGCTTACTTGTAAAAACAACCTTGAGCTGCCGCATGCGGGGACCTTGCAGCCCACTTCTGACCAAGCCAGCAACTCACCCGCCTGCTGCCTTTCTCCGCTGTCAGCCAGCTGAAGCAGTACACGGCCGGCTGTCCCCCCAGGTCAGCCAAGCACGGCCCGTGCCCCCATTGCCTCATCTGTAAGCTGAGGGTAAGAGCCGTCGCATCCCACTGGGATCACTCACACTGGAGGGAGAAGGCCCAGGACCTTGTAGACAGTGTGTCCCATAGCTTGTCTCTGCCCTGCAAGCCATCGGTCTGTCCTGGGTGGCTCAGTGGGCGTGCCCATGAAGCCATCTCCATGACAACTGGACTGGGCCCCCCATGTCCCTGCTGTGTCCCCAGGACCAGCATGGTGTGCATCTCCAAGTGGGAGGAGGCACCCCGTCATGCATGGTTCTCTGACAGGTCATTTCCAGCAGCTTCTGGATGCTTCTCAGGCCAGCTTCCTCCCTTCTTCACATGCTCACACTTGCCAGTCAGCTCACAGAAAGCCGAGCATGAAAAAACTCTCAAGTTTTATAAAAACATCACATGCCTCCACATTTCCTCCAAGAAGTTCTGTAGGATCTTCACGTCTCCAGCTGCTGTTGCCATTCAGTTACTCAGTCATGTCTGACTCTGACCCTGTGGACTGTAGCCCACCAGACTCCTCTGTTCGTGGGATTTTCTAGGCAAGAATACTGGAGGAGGTTGCCGTTTTCTTCTCCAGGGGATCTTCCCGACCCAGGGAGTGAACCTGCAGCCCCTGCCACGTCTCCTGCCTTGGCAGGCAGGTTCTTTACTGCTGAGCCACCAGGGAAGCCCACATGTCTCCAGACCTTTCTGCTGTTGTTCTGAGGATGAGTAAAGAAAAAACCCCAAAATATCCTAAAAATCACAGTGCAATATTGTTTTGCAATTCCCCCTTTAAAGAACCTAGAATCTAGTGAAAATGATAGAAGAGGTGACAATGACTTAAAAAAAAACAAAAACAGAACTCACATCAGCTTAAAAAAAAAAAACAGCACTTTATTTTAATAAAGAGTAAAAGAGATCAGTCATGGGTCATGGTGGAGAGTTCTGACAAAACGTGGTCCACTGGAGAAGGGACTGGCAAACCACTTTAGTATTCTTGCCTTGAGAGCCCCTTGAACAGTATGAAAAGGAAAAAAGATAGGACACTGAAAGATGAACCCCCCCAGGTCGGTAGTTGCCCAATATGCTACTGGAGATCAGTAGAGAAATAACTACAGAAAGAATGAAGAGACGGAGTCAAAGCAAAAACAACACCCAGTTGTGGATGGGACTGGTGATGGAAGTAAAGTCCGATGATGTAAAGAGCAATATTGCATAGGAACCTGGAATGTTAGGTCCATGACTCAAGGCAAATTGGAAGTGCTCAAACAGGAGATGGCAAGAGTGAACATCAACATTTTAGGAATCAGTGAACTAAAATGGACTGGAATGGTGAATTTAACTCAGATGACCATTATATTTACTCCTGTGGGCAAGAATCCCTTAAAAGAAATGGAGTAGCTGTCATAGTCAACAAAAGAGCCTGAAATGCAGTACTTGGATGCAATCTCAAAACCAACAGAATGATCTCTCTTTGTTTCCAAGGCAAACCATTCAATATCACAGTAATCTAAGTCTATGCCCTGAACAATAATTCAGAAGAAGCTGAAGTTGAGTGGTTCTATGAAGACCTACAAGACCTTTTAGAACTAACACCCAAAAAAGTCCTTTTCATTATAGAGGACTGCAATGCAACAGTAGCAAGTCAAGAAATACCTGGAGTAATGGGAAAATTTGGCCTAACAGAGTTTTGCCAAGGGAACGCACTGGTCATAGCAAACACCCTCTTCCAACAACACAAGAGAAGACTCTACCCATGGACATCACCAGATGGTCAACACTGAAATCAGATTGATTATATTCTTTGCAGCCAAAGACGGAGAAGCTCTCTACAGTCAGCAAAAACAAGACCAGGAGCTGACTGTGGAACTCCATATTGCCAAATTCATACTTAAATTGAAGAAAGTAAGGAAACCCACTAGACCATTCAGGTATGACCTAAATCAAACCCCTTACAACTGTACAGTGGAAGTGACAAATAGATTCAAGGGATTAGATCTGATAGAGTGCCTGATGAACTATGGACAGAGGTTCTTGACATTGTACAGGAGGCAGTGATCAAGACCATCCCCAAGAACAAGAAATGCAAAAAGGCAAAATGGTTGTCTGACAAGGCCTTAAAAATAGTTGAGAAGAGAAGCTAAAGGCAAAAGAGAAAAGGAAAGATATATCCATTTGAATGCAGAGTTTCAAAGAATAGCAAGGAGAGATAAGAAAGCCTTCCTCAGTGATCAATGCAAAGAAATAGAGGAAAACAATACAATGGGAAAGACTAGAGATCTTTTCAAGAAAATTAGAGATATCAAGGGAACATTTCATGCAAAGGTGGGCTCGATAAAGGACAGAAATGGTATGGACCTAACAGAAGCAGAAGATATTAAGAAGAGGTGGCAAAAATACACAGAAGAACTATACAAAAAAGATCTTCATGACTCGGATAACCACGATGGTGTGATCACTCACCTAGAGCCAGACATCCTGGAATGTGAAGCCAAGTGGGCCTTAGAAAGCATCACTATGAACAAAGCTAGTGGAGGTGATGGAATTCCAGTTGAGCTATTTCAAATCCTAAAAGATGATGTTAAAGTGCTGCACTCAGTATGCCAGCAAATCTGGAAAACTCAGCAGTAGCCACAGGACTGGAAAAGATCAGTTTTCATTCCAATCGCAAAGAAAGGCAATGCCAAAGAATGTTCAAATTACCACACAATTGCACTCATCTCACACGCTAGCAAAGTAATGCTCAAAATTCTCCAAGCCAGGCTTCAACAGTACATGAACATGAACTTCCAGATGTTCAAGCTGGATTCAGAAAAGGCAGCAAAACCAGAGATCAAATTGCCAACATCCATTGGATCCCTGAAAAAGCAAGAGAGTTCCAGAAAAACATCTATTTCTGCTTTATTGACTATGCCAAAGCCTTTGTGTGGATCACAACAAACTCTGGAAAATTCTTAAAGAGATGAGAATACCAGACTACTTGACCTGCCTCCTCAGAAATCTGTATGAAGTCAAGAAGCAACAGTTAGAACCAGACAGGGAACAACAGACTGGTTCCAAATACGGAAAGGAGTGTGTCAATGCTGTTTATTGTCGCCCTGTTTATTTAACTTATATGCAGGGTACATCATGAGAAATGCTGGGCTGGATAAAGCACAAGATGAAATCAAGATTGCTGGGAGAAATATCAATAACCTTAGATATGCAGATGGAGAAGGCAATGGCACCCCACTCCAGTACTCTTGCCTGGCAAATCCCATGGACGGAGGAGCCTGGTGGGCTGCAGTCCATGGGGTCGCTAAGAGTCAGACACAACGGAGCGACTTCCCTTTCACTTTTCACTTTCATGCATTGGAGAAGGAAATGGCAACCCACTCCAGTGTTCTTGCCTGGAGAATCCCAGGGATGGGGGAGCCTGGTGGGCTGCCGTCTATGGGGTCACACAGAGTCGGACACGACTGAAGTGACTTAGCAGCAGCAGCAGATATGCAGATGACACCACCCTTATGGCAGAAAGTGAAGAGGAGCTAAAAGGCCTCTTGATGAAAGTGAAAGAGGACAGTGGAAAGTTGGCTTAAAACTCAGCATTCAGAAAACTAAGATCCTGGCATCCAGTCCCACCACTTCATGGCAAATAGATGGGGAAACAGTGACACTTTATTTTGAGGGGGCTCCAAAAAACACTGCAGATGGTGACTGCAGCCATGAAATTAAAAAATGCTTGCTCCTTGGAAGAAAAGTTATCACCAACCTAGACAGCATATTAAAAAGCAGAGGCAATATTTTGCCAACAAAGGTCTGCCTAGTCAAAGCTATGATTTTTCCAGTAGTCATGTACGCATGAGAGAGTTAGACTATAAAGAAAGCTGAGAGCCAAAGAATTGATGCCTTTAAATTGTGGTGTTGGAGAAGACTCTTGAGAGTCCCTTGAGACAGCAAGGAGATCTAAGCAGTCCATCCTAAAAGAAATCAGTCCTGAATATTCATTGGAAGAACTGATGCTGAAGCTGAAATTCCAATACTTTAGCCACCTTATGGGTAGAACTGACTCTTTTGAAAAGACCCTGATGCTGGGAAAGATTGAAGGCGGAAGGAGAAGGGGACAACAGATGATGAGATGGTTGGATGGCATCACCGACTCAATGGACGTGAGTTTGAGTAAACTCTGGAAGTTGGTGATGGACAGAGAGGCCTGACGTGCTACAATCCACAGGGTCGCAAGGAGTCGGACATGACTGAGTGACTGAAGTGAACTGAAAAGAGATTAGTAAACTTTTCAATGAAACCAAAAATAGTCATTTAGCATATTAAAGATGTCTGCTTTGACAGCCATTGGAGCAGAGTCTAAAACCTATTTTTATCTGACTAAACTTCAGAAAACAGGTCTATTATCCTTAAAAATGGAGTTCTGGCTTTGTTGGCCCAAGTGGAGAAGCCAGTCCTCCCAGGGTTGTTCTGTGGGCTCCTGTGAATTCCAGCACATCCAGAACCTGCGTTAAGCCTCGCTCACACCACACCTCCCTCACCCCCACACAATGGCCACAGGAAGGATTAACAGGCATTCCCTGGCTTTTCAGATTTTAAATCAGAGACTCACAGTTGGCCACTAGGTTGGCTGAGCTGGAACAGTCCTATCCCCCAGCCCCAGTTGCTCTCACTTCTCAAAGCCAGGGTTGCCTTTTCCTCCTGAGATTCTTACTCAGTGAGGGGACCCAGGCTGGGAGAAAAAGAGTAGAGAGAGTAGAGAGAAAATTCTCCTCCTCACCCAGGAGAGTGAATGAGAAGCCAACAGACCCTCACCAACGCCCCTCCCCAAACCGCTTGGTGTCTACACCGACTGTGGGATTGGCTCTGCCCTGGAGGTCCATAGTACATACCGTGTCTATCCAGTCCTGGCTGGCTCCTGGTTACACTGATCCAGCAAAATAGTGTTAGCTTCCTTGGAAAATTGTTCATATGCTTAATTATGTACATTTTATAATTATTATTGGAGCACAGTTGACTTACAATGGTGTGTTAGTGTCAGGAGTACAGCAAAATGCTTCAGTCATATAATATTCACTCTTTTCCAGATTTTTCTCTCACATGTGTTATCACACAATATTGAGTATAGCTCCCTGTGCTGTAGAGTAGGTCCTTATTAGTTCTGTATTTTATATGTATATTTTATAGGGTCTTCCTTGTAGCTCAAATGGTAAAGAATCTGCCTGCAGTGCAGTAGACCTGGGTTGGATCCCTGGGTCAGGAAGATCCCCTGGAGAAGGAAATGCCAACCCACTCCAGTATTCTTGCCTGGGAAATCCCATGGACAGAGGAGCCTGGCGGGCTATAGTCCATAGGGTTGCAAAGAGTCAGACACGAATGAGTGATTAACACGCCACAGTGTGTATATGTTAATCCCAATCTCCTAATGTATCACTTCCCCTAAGTTTCTCCTTTGGTAACCAGATCTTTGATTTTTATATCTGTGAGTCTGATTCAGTTTCATTGTTGTTGCTCTTCAGTTGCTTAGTCACGTATAACTCTTTGAGACCCCATGGATGGTAGTACACCAGGCTTCCTGTCCTTCACTATCTCCCAGAGTTTGCTTAAACTCATGTCCATTGAGTCAGTGATGCAAGCTTCTTGTCCTCTGTTGCCCCCTTCTCTTGCTGCCCTCAATCTTGTCCAGCACCAGGGTCTTTTCCAATGAGTCAGTTCTTCACATCAGGTGGCCAAAGTATTGGAGCTTCAGTTTCAGCATTGGAGCTTCCAATGAATATTCAGGGTTGATTTTGTTTAGGATTGACTGGTTTGATCTCCTTGCACTCCAAGGGGCTCTCAAGTCTTCTCCAGAACAGTTTGAAAGTATCAGTTCTTTGGCACTCAGTCTTCTTTATGGTCAAACTCTCACATCCATACATGACCACTGGAAAAATCATAGCTTTGACTGGACCGGCCTTTGTCAGCAAAGTAATGTCTCTGCTTTTTAATATGCTGTCTAGGTTTGTCAGGGCTTTTCTTCCAAAAAAGCAAGCATCTTTTAGTTTCATTCATGGCTGCAGTCACCATCTGCAGTGTTTTGGAGTCCAAGAAAATAAAGTCTCTCACTGTTTCCTTTGTTTCCCTATCTATTTGCCATGAAGTGATGAGACTGGATGCCATGATCTTAGTTTTTTGAATGTTGAGTATTAAGCCAGTTTTTTTACTCTCCTCTTTCACTTTCATCAAGAGGCTCTTTAGTTCCCCTTCACTTTCTGCCATAAGGGTGGTGTCATCTGCATATCTGAGGTTATTGATATTTCTCCTGGCAATCTTGATTCCACCTTGTGCTTCATCCAGCCTGGCACTTCACATGATGTATTCTGCATGTAAGTTAAATAAGTAGGGTGACAATATACAGCCTTGACGTACTCCTTTCCCAATTTTGAACCAGTCCATTGTTCCATGTCCACTTCCAACTGTAGCTTCTTGATCTGCATACAGGTTTCTCAGGAAGCAGGTAGGGTGGTCTGGTATTCCCATTTCTTTCAGAATTTTCCACAGTTTGTTGTGATCCACTCAGTCAAAGGCTTTAGCGTAGTCAATGAAGCAGAAGTAGATGTTCTTTTGGAATTTCCTTACTTTTTCTATCATCCAACAGACGTTGGCAATTTGATCTCTGATTTCTCTGCCTTTTCTAAATTCCAGCTTGTACATATGAAAGTTCTTGGTTCACATATTATTGAAACCTAGCTTGAAGGATTTTGAGCATTGCCTTGCTAGCATGTGAAATGAGTCCAATTACACAGTAGTTTGAATGTTCTTTTGCATTGCCCTTCTTTGGAATTGGAACGAAAACTGATCTTTTCCAGTCCTGTGGCCACTGATGAGTTTTCCAAATTTGCTGGCATATTGAGTGTGGTACTTTAACAGCATCATCTTTTAGGATTTGAAATGGCTCAGCTGGAATTCTGTCACCTCCACTACTTTTGTTCATAGTAAGGCTTCCTATGGCCCACTTGACTTCATATTCCACCATGTCTGGCTCTAGGTGACTGACCACACCATTGTGGCTGTCTGGTTCATTGAAGATCTTTTTGTACAGTTCTTCTGTATATTCTGGCCACCTCTTCTTAATCTCTTCTCCTTCTGTTAGGTCTTTGACATTTCTATCCTTTATAGAGTCTATTTTGCATTAAATGTTTCCTTGGTATCTCTAATTTCCTTGAAGAGATCTCTAGTCTTTCCAATTCTATTGTTTTCTTTTATTTATTTGCATTGTTCACTTAAGAGGGCTTTTTATCTCTCCTTGCTATTCTCTGGAACTCTACATTCAGATGGGTATATCTTTCCCCTTTTCTCCTTTGCCTTTCACTTTTCTTCTGTTCTCTGCTATTTGTAAGTGCTCCTCAGAAAGCCATTTTGCCTTCTTGCATTTCTTTTTCTTGGGGATGGTTTTGGTCACCAGCTCCTATACAATAGTGCAAACCTCCATCCATAGTTAGTTCTTCAGGCACTCTGTCTACCAGATCTAGTCCCTTGAATCTATTCATCACCTCAACTGTATAATTATAAGAGATTTGATTTAGGTCATAACTGAGTGGCCTAGTGGTTTTCCCTTTTTTCAATTTGAGCCTGAATTTTTCAATAAGGAGCTGATGATCTGAGCCACAGTCAGCTCCAAATCTTGTTTTTCCTGACTCTTTAGAACTTCTCCATCTTTAGCTGCAAAGAATACAAACAATCTGATCTCAGTATTGACCATCTGGTGATGTCCAAATGTAGAATTGTTTCTTGTGTTGTTGGAAGATGGTGTTTGCTATGACCAGTGCATTCTCTTGGCAAAACTCTGTTAGCATTTGCCCTGCTTCATTTTGTACTCACAGGCCAAATTTGCCTGTTACTCCATTTATCTCTTGACTTCCTAATTTTTCATTTCAGTCCTTTATGATGAAAAGGACATCTTTTTTGGTTAGTTCTAGGAGGTCTTGTAGGTCTTCATAGAACCATTCAACTTCAGTTTCTTTGGCATTAGTGGTTCAGGCACAGACTTGGATTACTGTGATATTGAATGGTTTGCCTTGGAAACAAACAGAATCATTCTGTCATTTTTGAGATTGCACCCAAGTACTGCATTTAGGATCACAACAAACTCTGTGGATCACAAGAAACTGTGGAAAATTCCTAAAGAGATGGGAATACCAGACCCCCTGACTTGCCTCCTCAGAAATCTGTATGCAGGTCAGGAAGCAACAGTTAGAACTGGACATGGAACAACAGACTGGTTCCAAATACGGAAAGGAGTATGTCAAGACTATATATTGTCACCCTGCTTATTTAACTTATATGCAGAGTACATCGTGAGAAACACTGCACTGGATGAATCGCAAGCTGGAATCAAGATTGCCGGGAGAAATATCAATAACCTCAGATATGCAGATGACACCACCCTTATGGCAGAAAGTGAGGAGGAACTAAAAAGCCTCTTGATGAAAGTAAAAGAAGACAGTGAAAAAGCTGGCTTAAAGCTCAACATCGGAAAACTAAGATCATGGCATCCAGTCCCATCAATTCATGGAAAATAAATGGGAAAACAGTGGAAACAATGACTGACTTTATTTTCTCCGGCTCCAAAAACACTACAGATTGTGACTGCAGCCATGAAATTAAAAGACGCTTGCTCCTTAGAAGAAAAGTTATGACCAACCTAGACAGCATGTTAAAAAGCAGAGACGTTACTTTGCCAGCAAAGGTCCACCTAGTCAAAGCTATGGACTGCAAGGAAATCCAACCAGTCCATCCTAAAGGAAATCAGTCCTGAATATTCATTGGAAGAACTGATGATGAAGCTGAAACTCCAATACTTTGGCCACCTTATGTGAAGAACTGACTCGTTTAAAAAGACCCTGATGCTGGGAAAGATTGAAGGTGGGAGGAGAAGGGGATGACAGATGATGAGATGGTTGGATGGCATCACCAACTCAATGGATATGAATTTGAGTAAACTCTGAGAGTTGGTGATGGACAGGGAGGCCTGGCGTGCTGCAGTCCATGGGGTCGCAAAGAGTCGGACACAACTGAGTGACTGAACTGAACTGAACTGCATTTCAGACTCATTTGTTGACTATTGGGCTACTCCATTCCTTCCAAAGGATTCTTTCCCACAGTAGTAGATACAATGGTCATCTGAATTAAATTCGCCCATTCCAGTCCATTTTAGTTCACTAATTCCTAAAATGTCAATGTTCACTCTTGCTATCTCCTGTTTGATTGCTTCCAATTTTCCTTGATTCGTGGACCTAACATTCCAGGTTCCTACGCAATATTGTTCTTTACAGCATCAGACTTTACTTCCATCACCAGTCACATCCACAACTTGGTGTCCTTTCCACTTTTGCTTATCTGCTTCATTCTTTCTAGAGCTGTTTATCCGCTTTTCCCCTGTAGCATACTGGACACCTACTGACCTGAGGGGCTCATCTTTCAGTGTCATATCTTTTTGACCTTTCATACTGTTCATAGGGTTTTCAAGGCAAGAATACTGAAGTGGTTTGCCATTCCCTTCTCCAGTGGACCACGTTTCATCAGGCCCTGACTAGCAGGGCGTGCCCTTCAGCTGCTCCATGTAGCTGGATGACATGACCAGTGTCCTGGTTGTCCCACTGCTGGTCCTCATTGAGTGTATAAACCTTCATCAAGCTGTTGGATGTTGGTAAACATACTGCCCGGGGGTCAAGGCAGAGGCCCTGCTGGAGTTGCAAGGAAGGGGGTCTGGGGAAGGCTGGAGCCAATGTTGGAGGACACCCAGGAGCAGAGGGCACCCCAGCCTCATGGCTGCCACTGGCCACCCTGGGGCCAATCTGCCCAGTTTCTTAAGATAGGTTCATTGGTGCCATATTTTAGGCTCCAGATATAAGTGATATCATGATATTTGTTTTTCTCTTTCTGACTTACTTCACTTAGTATGATAATCTCTAGGTCTATTCATGTTGCCACAAATGGCATCATTTCGTTCTTTCTCATGGCTGTAATATTCCACCATGTGTATACCACATCTTCTCTCTCCATTCCTCTGTCAATGGACACTTAGGTTGCTTCCATGTCTTGGCTATCGTGAATAGTACTGCGATGAATATAGGGGTGCATGTTTCTTTTCAACTTATGGTTTTGTCTGGATATATGCCCAGGAGTGAGATTGCTGGGTCACATGGTGACTCTCTTTTTAGTATTTTAAGGAGCTTCCATACTGTTCTCCATAGTGGCTGCATCAACATACATGTCCATCAACAGTGTAGGAGGGTTCCCTTGTCTCCACACCCTCTCCCGCACTTATTGTGTGTATACTTGTTGATGATGGCCTTTCTGACTGGTGTGAGGTGATCCTTCATTGTAGCTTTGATTTGCATTTTTCTAATAATTAGTGATCCAGCGGATGTAGGCATTTGATCTCTGGTTCCTCTGCCTTTTCTAAAACCAGCTTGAACATCTGGAAGTTCACAGTTCATGTATTGCTGAAGCCTGGCTTGGAGAATTTTGAGCATTACTTCACTAGCATGTGAGATGAGTGCAATTGTGCAGTAGTCTGAGCATTCTTTGGCATTGCCTTTCTTTGGGATTAATGAAAACTGACCTTCCCAACATCCGCTGGATCATCAAAAATGCAAGAGAGTTCCAGAAAAACATCTATTTCTGCTTTATTGACTATGCCAAAGCCTTTGACTGTGTGGATCACAATAAACTGTGGGAAATTCTGAAAGAGATGGGAATACCAGACCACCTTATCTGCCTCTTGAGAAACC
This sequence comes from Oryx dammah, assembly GCF_014754425.2. Lineage (NCBI taxonomy): Eukaryota > Metazoa > Chordata > Mammalia > Artiodactyla > Bovidae > Oryx > Oryx dammah. Next base: position 52,727,657 of record NW_024070197.1, read on the forward strand.
TATATGCAGGTCAGGAAGCAACAGTTAGAACTGGACATGGAACAACAGACTGGTTCCAAATAGGAAAAGGAGTACATCAAGGCTGTATATTGTCACCCTGCTTATTTAACTTATATGCAGAATACATCATGAGAAACGCTGGGCTGGAAGAAGCACAAGCTGGAATCAAGATTGCTGGGAGAAATATCAATAACCTCAGATATGCAGATGACACCACCCTTATGGCAGAAAGTGAAGAGGAACTAAAAAGCCTCTTATGAAAGTGAAAGAGGAGAGTGGAAAAGTTGGCTTAAAGCTCAACATTCAGAAAACTAAGATCATGGCAACTGGTCATAGATAGAGTGCCTGATGAACTATGGAATGAGGTTCATGACATTGTACAGGAGACAGGAATCAAGACCATCCCCATGGAAAAGAAATGCAAAAAAAGCAAAATGGCTGTCTAGGGAGGCCTTACAAATAGCTGTGAAAAGAGAGGCAAAAGGCAAAGGAGAAAAGGAAAGATATAAGCGTCTGAATGCAGAGTTCCAAAGAATAGCAAGAAGAGATAAGAAAGCCTTCTTCAGCGATCAATGCAAGGAAATAGAGGAAAACAACAGAATGGGAAAGACTAGAGACCTCTTCAAGAAAATTAGAGATACCAAGGGAACATTTCATGCAAGGATGGGCTCGATAAAGGACAGAAACGGTATGGACCTAACAGAAGCAGAAGATATTAAGAAGAGGTGGCAAGAATACACGGAAGAACTGTACAAAAAAGAGTTTCATGACCAAGATAATCATGATGATGTGATCACTAATCTAGAGCCAGACATCTTGGAATGTGAAGTCAAGTGGGCCTTAGAAAGCATCACTATGAACAAAGCTAGTGGAGGTGATGGAATTCCAGTTGAGCTCTTTCAAATCCTGAAGGATGATGCTGTGAAAGTGCTGCACTCAACATGCCAGCAAATTTGGAAAACTCAGCAGTGGCCACAGGACTGGAAGAGGTCAGTTTTCATTCCAATTCCAAAGAAAGGAAATGCAAAAGAATGCTCAAACTACCGCACAATTGCACTCATCTCACATGCTAGTAAAGTAATGCTCAAAAATCTCCAAGCCAGGCTTCAGCAATATGTGAACCATGAACTCCCTGATGTTCAAGCTGGTTTTAGAAAAGGCAGAGGAACCAGAGATCAAATTGCCAACATCCGCTGGATCATGGATAAAGCAAGAGAGTTCCAGAAAAACATCTATTTCTGCTTGATTGACTATGCCAAAGCCTTTGACTGTGTGGATCACAATAAACTGTGGAAAATTCTGAAAGAGATGGGAATACCAGACCACCTAACCTGCCTCTTGAGAAACCTATATGCAGGTCAGGAAGCAACAGTTAGAACTGGACATGGAACAACAGACTGGTTCCAAATACGGAAAGGAGTATGTCAAGACTATATATTGTCACCCTGCTTATTTAACTTATATGCAGAGTACATCGTGAGAAACACTGCACTGGATGAATCGCAAGCTGGAATCAAGATTGCCGGGAGAAATATCAATAACCTCAGATATGCAGATGACACCACCCTTATGGCAGAAAGTAAAGAGGAGCTAAAAAGCCTCTTGATGAAAGTGAAAGAGGAGAGCGAAAAAGTTGGCTTAAAGCTCAACATTCAGAAAATGAAGATCATGGCATCTGGTCCCATCACTTCATGGGAAATAGATGGGGAAACAGTGGAAACGGTGTCAGACTTTATTTTTGGGGGCTCCAAAATCACTGCAGATGGTGATTGCAGCCATGAAATTAAAAGACGCTTACTCCTTGGAAGAAAAGTTATGACCAACCTAGATAGTATATTCAAAAGCAGAGACATTACTTTGCCGACTAAGGTCCGTCTAGTCAAGGCTGTGGTTTTTCCAGTGGTCATGTATGGATGTGAGAGTTGGACTGTGAAGAAGGCTGAGCGCTGAAGAATTGATGCTTTTGAACGTGGTGTTGGAGACTCTTGAGAGTCCCTTGGACTGCAAGGAGATCCAACCAGTCCATTCTGAAGGAGATCAGTCCTGGGTGTTCATTGGAAGGACTGATGCTGAAGCTGAAATTCCAGTACTTTGGCCACCTGATATGAAGAGTTGACTCACTGGAAAAGACCCTGATGCTGGGAGGGATTGGGGGCAGGAGGAGAAGGACGAGAGGATGAGATGGCTGGATGGCATCACTGACTCAATGGACGTGAGTCTGAGTGAACTCCAGGTGTTGGTGATGGACAGGGAGGCCTGGCGTGCTGCGATTCATGGGGTCGCAAAGAGTCGGACACGACTGAGCAACTGAACTAAACTGAATAATTAATGATGTTGAACACTTTTTCATGTGCTTTTTGGCCATATGTCTTTGGAGTAATGTCTATTTAGATCTTCTGTCCTTTTTCTGATTGGGATTTTGTGGTTGTTGCTTTTCTGATACTGGGCTGCACGAGCTCTTTGTAAATATTGGAGATTAGTCCCTTGTCAGTCACTTCATCTGCAAACATTTTCTCCCACTTTGTCAGTTGTACTTTCACTGTTTATGGTTTCCTTCACTCTGCAGAAGCTTTTAAGTTTAATTAGGCCCCATTTATTTTTGTTTTTATTTTCATAAATCTTGGAGGCGGATCAACAAAGACACTGCTGTGATTTGTATCAGAGTGTGTTATGCCTGTTTTCCTCATTTTATGGTGTGTGGTCTTACATGCAGGTCTTTGAGCCATTTTGAGTTTTTGTGTATGCTGTTAGAGTGCTCTGCATTCACGCTCTTACGTGGAGCTGTCCAGTTTCCCAGCCCCACTTACTTGAACAGATTGCCTTTTCTATAGTGTTTATTCTTGCCTCCTTTGTCACAGATTAGTTACCCTAAGTACCTGGGGGTCTATCTCTGGACTGTCTCTCCTGTTCCACTGACCTGTCCTTCTTTTTGTACCAGGGCCATATTGATTTCATTACTATAGCTCTGTATCGATAGTACAGTCAGAAGTGAGGGAGCCAGAGGAGGTGGGAGGGAGGTTCAGGAGGGAGGGGACATATGTGTACCTATGACTGATTCGTGTTGATGAATGGCAGAAACCAATATTGGTTTGGGTTTTGGGGATATTTTGTGTTTCCATACAAATTTTAAAATGTTTTGTTCTAGTTCTGTGAAGAATGCCATTGGTTATCGAGCGCTTTCAAATCACGAAGGTGACTAAGTGGGTGCAGAGGCGTGTGCCATCCTGCACAGAGGAAGCCGTGAGCTAAGCAAGCCGCTGTCCTCGAGCTTCTGCCTGGCTTGAGTGTCACAATTGAGGGTGGACACGCAGACACATTTCTGGGGGGTAGATAGTAAATAGGGTAAGTTCTCCCAGGACTAAAACTGGGACGTCTCCACTGAAATTATACTGTGTTCAAGGGCAGAATTTGATGTGTAGTGGGGTTATCATAAAAAGTTTCACGTATTTTACCATAATTGTTCATTATTTTTTACTAGTGTATAGTTTTCTTTTTTATAATTTATTTTTAATTGGAGGATAATTACAATGTTGTATTGGTTTCTGCCATCCAGCAACATGAATCAGCCCCAGGTACACACATGTCCCCTCCCTCTTAAACCTCCGTCCCACCTCCCACCCCTCTAGCTGGTCACAGAGCACTGGATTTGAGCTTTCTGTGTCAAACAGCAAACTCCCATATGTAAAATAGCTAGCTAGTGGGAATCTTTTTTAACTTATTAGCCAATGGGACATTTTCTTAAAATTTTGCTGAATTTTATTAAAAAGTATAGCTGACTGGCATGTTAATTTTTGCTATACAACAGTGATTCACTTATATGTATATTTCTTCATATCCTTGTTGAATATAGTTTTCATGTTATACAGTAGGACCTCCATCCACTAACCCCAAACTCCATCCCTCCCTCATCACTGCCACCTTGGCAACCACCAGTCAGTGTGTCTGAGTCTCTTTCTGCTTCGGTGAGAAGTTCATTTGTGCCCTGTTTTAGATCTCACGTGTAAGTGGTATCATATGGCGTCTATCTCTAACTCAGTGCAGTAATCTCTAGGCCCATCCATGTTGCTACTAACGGCCTTATTTCCTTCCTTTTCTAGGACTCATGTCCCACTGTGTGTGCGTATATAAATGCATACATACATATCTCTCATCACACCTTCCTATCCATGCATCTGTTGATGGACACTTAGGTAGCTTCCATGTCTTGGCTGTTATGAATACTGCCCTGACTATAGGGGTGCATGGATCTTTTCAAAGTATAGCTTTGTTTGCATACGTGCCCAGGAGTGGGATTGCACGATGCTGAAAGCCCTATCTTTAGTGTTTTAAGGAACCTCCGCACTGTTTTCCCTAGTGGCCGCCCTAATGTACGTTCCCAACAGTGTAGGAGGGCTCCCTTCTCTCCATGCTGAGCAGGGTGATCTTTGACCCCCAAGGAGTACTAGGGCCAGGGGACCAGTGTCGTGGTGAGAAGCAGACACATCCCATCCAACGTCCCCAAGCCGCCCCCACACGTCCCACACCCCAGCCCACGAATGGGTTGACTGAATCAAAGGCACAATCAAAAAGTCTATTCCATCCACAGTTATTTTTGAACTTGTGGTTTATATCTTGCCCACTTTATATAAAAAAGATTCAAGACAGTTTACAGTAGGACCATTAATTTAAAAATGATGAAAAGTACAAATATTTTAAAAATAGGTCAAAACCATTGAGAATGAAAGTCGTATGTTGGATGACTTAATTACAGAAATGAAAAATAAATTCAGCCCTAAGCTTCCTGGCAACAAGGGCCCAAAAGGGAAGTTTTCATCATCTGAAGATGGAAACACCAGCTCACCTGGGAGGGAGATGCGTGTCTGACACCAAATTCTAGGACGAACATGCCTTCTTCTAAAGAGCCAGGAGTTCTGCTTTCACTTATGAAAGGTAGGCTGGTATCCAAGTGTTTTTAAATCTTATCAACATGCTTAAAGGTAATGAGACACTTCACTGAATCAAGCACATGGAATCCTAACTCTAGCTCTAACCAAAGATAAAAACAAAAGTGATCTTCTTTTCCAGGATTTCTTTCCTGGAAACAGCTACCTGCTAGTAAAACTGAATGCCAGGTCTCTGGAAACATCAGGTAGCCCCAAAGGCTGAAAGTCATAGCAACTAACGATGATCAGAGGGAAGCGCAGGAAAGAATGTCCTAACCGCAGGACACAGCTCAGCCTCCGGAGCGTCTGGTTGAGTGTCGATGCTTCTACCTGAGTGACAGAAGTGGGCACGGCGCTGTTCCCCGTCAGGTCCTCAGGACGCCCTTACCGAACGAAGAGCAGGGTGAAGCCCTCCACCCCCGGCCAGGGGCCTCCACATTCGACAGTAATTGTAACAATGAGATTCTAGCTGTAGGGGGTGGGTGGGCGGCAGTGCCCTGGAGACTTAAACTGTGATCTGTTGGTTTTCTCTGAAGAAAGGTCTCTGATGGGAGGCACAGATCTCTGGAAACATCCGGAAGACCTGGTCTGGTGGGGGCTCCTCGGGGGCCTGCATCAAGGAGCTGGGGCCACAGCCCTTCCCTGCTTCTTCCACCAGCTGCCGGACATATAGCTGCTCCACCTGGGACATCAGTGCACAGGTCAGAGATGAAGCGGGGATGGGGGCTCTCTGCGCACCCGGTCCAGAGCTGTCACCCAGAACCTCCAGGACCCCCAGAGAGCAGGCTACACCCTCCCAGCAGTGTCCCAGGCTGGTGAGCTGGGGCCCACAATTCCACCCGTGGGGTTCACTTCTGACTAGAGCTCACCAGGGCTGGCAAAGCCCTCATCTATCGCCCAGACCTTAAGAAAACTGAACTAGAAGACTCTTTCTGAAAAGGTGGTTTTGAGTTTTTAAAAAAAACCAAGAGTGGAAACCATGTAGATTTTGAGAGTCCTAGAACCTGAGAATTTAGTTTAGAGGTGAAGAGGATCCTCTTGCCCACTTGGGGTCTTACCCAGGCCTGCTCACATGTGAGTCCCTGTCCCAGTGGCCTGGGCCTGCCCTGCTCTCACCTGGACAAGGATGAGCTTGGAGCGCAGCGGCGTTGTGTCTGGAAACTCCTCTCCGAAGCACAGCACCACTCTGCTGTCGGGCAGCCGGCTCTGGCTGTTGTAGAACTGCTGCAGCTCTGTGGATGGGGCAGGGGGTCGGGAGAGGCAAGGGGGTTTGGTGAAGCCCAGCCACTCACCCCCTTGGCCAGATGGAGTCAGGGCTCTTGCACCTACGCCCGCCCACCCTTCCAGGCCCCTTCTCTAGGAAGCCCCCTAGGAGGTGTCTGGTGGCGGCTGCTGCTACAGAAAGATGATCGAGGCTCTGGGGACTGGCCGGCAGCCTCAGGACCAGAGTGAGTGATCCTCCGGCCTGAGCTTCCAGGGGGAGCTCCCGCAGTGGGAGCCTAACCACCCACCTCACAGGACAGCAGCAGCCCCGAGCAGCGGTCCCATGCTGCGCGTACAAGGTCAGCGTGTCTCAGGATGTGGACACAGGCCCTGGGGGCCTTGTTGCCAAGATGTGGGTTCTGACCCCACAGGCCGGAGGTGGGGCCTGAGACTGTTCCTCCCAGCTCCCCGGCAAGGGGCAGCCCACAGCAGCGGGCGAGGCTCTCAGTGCTGTGACTTGCCCTCAGCAGTGCCCCCTCCAGACATGGGGGTCAGGAAGGAGGGGCCCGGGCGGCTTGGGGAGAACCGGCAGGGCTCAAAGGCAGGGGCACCCCGGCCCAGGCCCCTCGGCGGGCCACCGCTGGACGCGGACAGGAGGGATGCGCGTGGGCACTGACCTCGGAAGAACTGGCTGGTGTCGAAGACCCTGACCACCTCGTCCCGCTCCAGCTTGTTGGGCCGGTCACGGGCGGGCGCGGCGTTCCCGCTGTAGAACACGCGTCCCTGGCACAGCCGCTTGACCAGCACACCCTGCCTGCTGCTGTGCAGGAGGACGCCGCGCTCCAGGTGCCCGAACAGCTTCCGCGTCACCTGCCGCTGCCGCTCGCTGGGGATGGCGTCGGCTGGTGGGAAGCGCACCAGCTCCAGGCCCTCGGGCCCATACAGCTTCCCGCCCGGCAGGCCGGGCTGGCCCAGCGACAGGCGGCAGCCCTCGGGGCACGAGGTGGTGGTCTGGCCCACCAGCTTGCCCCCGTAGTAGAAGCTGATGACCATCTGGGAGAAGGCTGTGGGGAGACAGGGACGGTCAAGGGCCACGGCGGTGGGGGGGCACCATCCCTGCTGTGCCCACCTGTCCTGAGCCTGCCTTCCCGAGAGGAAGGGAGGGGGTGGCCCTCTGCACCTGGGGCCTCTTCACTTTCTGGGGAAGTTCACGGACCCCTTCTAGAAATAACGTTTTTATAAGCATGAATAAACATCTAGCATCACCAAGCAAGCTAGTGAGTCAAACTAGTAATATTTACTGTGGTGCCCCCCCACCCCCCCTTCTGTCTCTTAACTGCTGTAATTTACAAGTCACAGCTGAGGGTCAACCATGTTAATTTCTTAGGAAAACAGCTCCACCTCACAGGCACTGCTACAGCATTGATTACCCCAGCATGCAGTGTTAGACTACAACGTGTACACATGTATATACACATATATATAAATGTACATATGTATGTACACACACACAGTACTGCCCACATTCATAATGGAAGGAAACACTAGATGTGATTTCCAGGTTAGGGAAAGCAAAGATGTAATCTGTTTCCTGACAAATTCACAGTTGCTTTGGGGTTGCCTGAATTTCCAATTAAGAATCTCAAACCTTTCATCCATACCTGTTCTTGGGAAGAAGTCTGAAAAGTACTCAACTTAAGGCAATGTTTCCCAAAATGTGCCACACATAAGATTACTGGGGTGGGTTTGCAGGGGAGGAGTGGAGACAGCATTTAATAAATGAAAAGATTATCCCACTTTCCACACTCTCTCAGTGTCTGGTCACCTCAGGAAGAAAACCCCAGTGCGGCGCTGATGAATCCTAACAATGCTGCCCACCTCCCTCAGACAGAGGCCGTGAGCCGTGGGGGCAGACACTGCAGGGTCTGGGCTCCGCTGAACCTGCTATAGCCTCTGCCTTCCTACTTAAAGCAAGCACGACTGGTTCTGTTTTACAGGCAACGATGGATGGTCTCCACTTAAGTTTAAATTGTCAAAGTGAGACTGACTAACAGAAAACGCAAGACATTGTTAATAGTCTAGGCAACACCCTGATGTGAAAACCGATGGCAAAGGTGGGGCCTCAAGTGACTAAGGCTGGGGCACCTCTGCGGTGGGAGTAAACAGAGCACCAGATCCTAGGGACCCCCCCTTCCCCAGAGGGACCTGCATGTTAAGACCCGCACTGTTATAATACACAGTAATACCCAGCATCTGCCACAGGAACTACACACACACTACCGATGGGCCTGGGGCCCCAGCCCTGCCGAGGGCCGCCTGTGGAGCCACACCAGCTGTGAATGGCCCGACTCCACCGTGTCCCCGAATGCGTGCGGTGTGCCAACCACCTGCCCCATTGTCGGGGGTGGCCCCACAGGTGGCCACCTGCCAGGCCCGGGTGGACCCTTGCGCTGGGCTCTGCACAAGGAACCCCTGCTCGGATGGTGAGGCTGACTGCGACAGCTGCAGGCACCATCTCCCACGCTGAAGCTCAGCGGGGTCCCAGCTCACACACTGCTGGGGTCTTCGGGTGCCCTGGTCCACCTCATTTACTTGACATTCGGGAACACTGAGCCCCCGGGGCTCTGCGCCTCGTCCCCAGCCCACGTCTCATCCCCCTCCCCCCACACCTCGTCTACATGTCCGACACTCCCTCCCTTCCAGAGCAGCGCCGACCTTTGTCCCAAGTGAACAGAACACTCCGGATCGACTGCCACCACTCTGCTCCTTGGCCTTGTTGTCACCTAGGCCTTATCTCACACCAGCACCTCTGACCGTGTGAACATCTGCTGCACAGGTGCTCCAGAGAGGCCAGGGCAGGGGAAAGGGGGTGGGGGGCCCGGGAGGGCCTGAGCGAGGACATGCACCCGCCCCAGCCTTGCAGAGGGGCCCTGAGGAGAAGCGCCTCAGCACGGCCCCTGGGGAGCCCACCACAGCCCGTCCCTGCTCCTAGAGGACGGCCCTGCTTGGGGACAGTCTGACCAGGGCGGCGGCTCAAAGACGCCAGGAGCAGGGACCCTGGGACCCGGCCACCTGACGCGGGGGCCCAGCCAGGGGTTGGGGCAGGGGGTCCCCTGCTCTGTGCCTCAGTCTCCCCATCAGCAAAGTGGAGACGGCCCTGCCAGGTGGCTGAGGGCCGTGAGTGTGTCTGTCTGGCACAAGTGAGCACTGTGTCAGCGGTGGCTCCATGAACTGGGATGACACGGAGCTGAGCGCCGAGTCCCGTCACAGCCCTGCTCTCAGCTGCGCCAGGTGCTGTGCCCTGGCCTCGCTCACCGAGTCCTCACACCCACCCGAGGACGAGGCCATCACGCCAGCCTCCAGGCGGGGGACGGGTGCACGAGGTGACAGGCTCGCCCTGACCACACGACTGCTAGGTGGGGACCTGGCCCCACCGTCCCTCGTCTGCCACGCTGTCCACTCCAGACGTCGCCTGTGACCCCGGCCACTGCGTGGACACAGTGCATACCGGCACACAGGCGCGTGTGGACCGCCGGCAGGGGGGCCTGAACACGCATGTGCTGCCCACGTTTTGTATGGAAGGCTTCACAAAGACATCCAGACGCCTAGTCTCTAGAAAATGTGGGGGAGGCGAGCCCAGCTGTGTCTGTGTCCGCAGGGCCACCCAGAGGCGGGGGCCCCCACTCCCCACTGCGCCCTGCCCACCTCACTTGCTGCCTCCTCCCTGCAGGGCTGAGGACGGGACCCTTGACGACCTGTTTACCCAGCAGGGCGTGTGTGTGAACCGAGCAGAGGGACCGAAGTCCACCACCTCCACAGGAGTGGCGGTGGACTTTCCTGGCTGGGCCGTGGCCGTGGGTCTCCCCACATGCTGGACGGCTCCGGCGCCATCTGGGGCTCTTCCTCCCCAGGCTGTCTTCTCATCCCCAGCCCGCCTTCTCGCCCTCAGCCCTGTGCCTGTGACTCCCCAGCCTGGAAAGCACCAGTCAGCAGGCTACCCTGGACGCGGCCTCTGGTGGGCACAGATGCCCAGGTCTGAACCCCCAACCCTGCTTCCCCAGCTGTGGGACCCCTGGCAGAGGACTGAGCCTCTAAGCCTGGTTCCTCCTGTGAAGCTGAGTCCTGACCACCCCCAGCTCGCAGGCTGCTAGAAACGGCGACAAGCTCTGAGGACAGGGGGTCATTTCCCTTATCCTCCTGCCTGGGGAAACCCAGCTCCACCCCCCCAGTACCCCCATCTGGTGAGGGTCATGGTCGAGACATGGCCCACTGAGCCCCGTTCCCTCCGCTGCACCGGGAAGCCCAAGACCCACAGCCCTGATGTCCCGTGGTCCATCTGGATGAGCCAGGTTGCTTGCTTCTCACGGAGCCGGGCAGCTGCTGGGGAAGAAACCGCCTTCCTCCGCCCTGAAGATGCCACCACTGAGCCCAGGTGTAAATCCCAGAGGCCACAGTCTGCACCCCCAGCAAAACTAGACCACCATGCGGCACAGGCCACCTCTGCTGCGGGGATGGGAGCAGATGGGACGGCCCGGGGTCTCCGTGCCTGTGCCGAGGCAGCAGCAGCGGCACCTGCCTAGAGGTGGCACAGTGATGAGTGGCATGGATCCGGCGCCCAGCTGGACACGCGTGCAGCGACATCCACCACCGCCAATACCAGAGTCATCGTCGTAAGCTCAGGTGTGGGGGACAGTGTGTCAGTAAAGCAGCCCGACACCAGCGACAGGGGCCAGCAAGCTGCGGTAACGCCATACCAGCCCTCGAGGCGCTGCTGAGGGGGCTGTCACGGCTGTTCCTACTTCACAGAGGAGGAGCCCAAGGCACCGACGCTTCGCTCAGTCCACCTGGGCTCACCGAGTCCCACACCCTTCCTCCTGCAGGATCCCACCTGTCGGGAGCTCTGTGGCTCCGTCCCAAGAACAGGCCCTGAGACGCCAGTGGCTCACTCCCCAGCAGTGAGGAGGAGGAGCCAGGCTCCCCACCTCCCACACCAGATCGCGCTCATTCACAACCCTCGGGGCGCCCACTGATCCTGAGAGCTCTGTCTTCAAAGAACACGCTGCCCCATCCCCCCGTGCCCCCACCCTGCCCTGAACCCCCGATCCCCCCTACCTGAGTGGTGGGCGTCGTAGGCGCCATACCCCGGCACCAGCGGCAGGCCTGCCGAAGAAAGAAGAAAGCAAGCAGCATCAGAGGCAGCCCCGCGTTCCTCCAGGTTTCTCTAAAGGCCCTGCGCGCTCCCCAGGCCCTGCCATAGGCTTCCACTGTGCTGAGTGTTCTCCCCTCCAGCACAGCAACCATGTTTCAGAAAACCAGACCTCAACCCAACTGGCGTGAAGGAAACGTCCTCTGTCCTGTGGGGCTGTGGACCAGCGACACTGCGGGACCACACTTCCTTCCCACCTGGGGGGTCTGCTCCCGAAACCACCACTGGACTGCGGCCCCCACCCCAGCCTGATCTCGGAGGGGAGCCTGGGGCTCAAGGGTTCCCCGGGCGTGCTGCTGCAGCCCAGGGAGTCAGGGCAACACCAGGCCCTGAAGCCTGGCCAGCTCTGAGGCCGCTGGGCCGGCGGTCACCTCCCGGTCCACCACAGGGGACAGAAAGGTGAGGGAGGAAGCAGAGGGACCCGTGCCCGTGCGAGGAGGGTCATTTCAAGGAGCAGGACAGGGCATCAGGAGCTAACAAGAGGGCGGAGGCCTCAGTCCATCCTCACAACCCAGCACATCCCGGGTCCTGGCATCTCCGCTTTATATCCAGTAAAAGGGGGCTCAAGGCAGGAACACAGCCCCCGGCACAGGCTCCAGGCTCCACGCTCCCTCCGTCTCAGACACGCTGGGTCATCCCTGACCCCGAGGCCTCAGTGTCACAGAGGCTGACCTGACGGACCTACAGCCCATGTGGCCTCCTGCCCCTCTGCCCACTCTCGCCAGGAGCCCAGTGGGGAGCGCCACCTCCGACAGGAAGGACATATTGCCTTCAGGGGACGGTGGCAAGCAGGGCCTAGCTGTGGCCGGGCTCTGCCTGTGGGGTCGGAAGCCACCACAGTTCACTGGGCGCAGTCACCTTCAGGAAAACAGGAATCAGGGCTGCCCCGCCGCCCACCCGCCCCCAGCAGCAAGGCATGAAGACTGATGGCCGTCAGGGCGCGTCGCTCCACGGCGCGGGGCTCCCGCCCTCACCTGCACTGGGCTGCTGCACCCACCAGTCCGGGAGGAGCTGGCTCCGGCAGGCCTCGGGCGGCGAGGGGCTCCTCTTCACCATCCCCATGTAGTCATCCCCGGAAGGCTGCAAGAGGAGAGTGCAGCTGTCACTGGGCTTCCAGTCTCAACTAGACCCACACCATCACCTCCGTCACACGAGAGGAAGGGGAGACCCAGGACGATAAATCCACCAGGCTGAGCGATCACAGCGCGTGACTGAACCACTAGCCTCTGCGGGGCCCTCACCTGTTCACTGGCCTTTTACAGGGAACTGCCTGCTGCAGCAGCCATGAGCCCAGTCACCCGACTGCCCTGACGCTCTGGGGGAGCCCGCAGCAATGCTGGGCGGTCTGCCACACTCCAGCCGCCCCCAGAGACGTAATGGCTATCACCTCCAGGGAGCAGAGCAGCCCAGAGGAGGCTGCACTCGGCTACCTGCATCCTCTGCCTTCAAGCTTCTCCAGAAGGTTCCATCACTGCCCTGCGGGTTCTGAGAACTGCTAGAGCACCTACACCACCTTCTACAAAAGCTGCATGGGATTACTTTAGCTAGGCAGTGTAGGCCTTGCGACGGCCACAGGAAGAGCTAAGAAGCTAAAAGTAGCTCCGATCAGTATTCAAAACCCACGTGTTTTGCCTAAGGAGACCCTGGGAAGCCTTTCCTTACAGCCTGTGAACTGTGAGCTTACAAACGATTCTAATAAGCCTGGTTAGATGGCTCTCCAGCTCCTTGAGGACTAGGAGCGGCACCCACAGGACAGGGACCAAGCCGCGTGAGCGCTGGTGGGTAATCCGTGTCATGAACCCAGCCCCCAGCAGCAAGGGAAGTTGACGGTGTTTTTTTTTTTCCCACTGCAGCCTCTCTAAAAAAGGCCAGGTGATATATGGTGCCATCCAAAATGTTCAAAACCTGACAAGTCTGGGGCTGGGGGGAACTCGGTGGATGCAGAGGCAGCTGGGCCCCAGCCCTCGGGACGAAGGACGGAATGTGAGGTACAGGCGCTGACCCGTCCCATCCTGGCAGGAGTGACAGCCCGAGGCCCTCGGTGCCCCAGACGAGGCACTTGGGAGGCACCACTCTCCCCCTGATACCCTGGACATGCAGCCCCGCTCACCTCCTTGATCAGCTCGTCGATCTCAGAGCGCCCACACTCCATCTCCACAGCCTCGCTCACACAGCCCGGGGCTGCCACACCTAATTTGCCTAGGGAAAAACAGACAAGCACATGACGGACGGCACCGAGGCGTCACAGCCGGCACCAAGGCCACAGGTGGCGGTTTTCTAAGGAAACAGAAGTCAGTCTGTGTCTTCCCTGGTTTGGGAAAGGCCAAGCGTTGGTCTCCCCATGCTGCTCCAGTCATCTGACCAGCAGGGTCGAGGAGCAGCTGGCCGCTGCTGTGCCCAGCACCCCGAGGGCCGAGGCAGGGCTTCGGTCTCTTCCTTCTGTCTGCCAAGGTCTAAAGTGAGCTCGTGTCTGCTCTGCTCTACACCCAGCAGGGCTCACAGTTACAAGCTGAGGCATCTGAAGACATGCAAAGATTTCCTGGCAACTGTGTGTGCCGGTTGGAGTCTTTTTTTAAAGTCAATGGGCAGGAAATCCCTTTTTGGCCTTTCCAAATATACACGTGTGCATCAGTGTGCACACACGCAGAGCACCATAGGCTCGAGGGTGCCCAGGCTGGAACCCGCCCGCAGCAGGGACCGTCCACAGGCACACCAGTGTTCCCATGACAACCACTCTGGACGGGGCTAGTTTCTCCCTCCATCACCAGGCCGCTTGCTGGGCCAGCAACTCGCCTCATTATACCCGTCCAGTGTATTATGACCAACATACACTGGTTTGCTGGACTTCGTCAGTCCTCGTCATCTGGAGAATCAACCCACCATTTCACCCAGGCTGAACTTTTTCGAGTCCATTTTGACAGATTCGGGAATTCACTTGGAAGCTTCTGACAGGGAAAGCAGGGGGCAGGTGGGGCGTGCCCAGGGCAGCCAGGAGAGTGTGCCCACCTGGACATTATGCAAACGCATGGCTCCCCAGCCCCCGAGAACGCTGCTTCTGTAACATCCACCCTGCAGGTGATGCTGGCTGTGCTCTGGGCTATAAACACAGCAGGGTCACCTGCCTGGTCAAGCCTGGCTGACCCTGGGGGCGGGGGATTAGAGAAACTTCCCTATTCCTTCAAGTCACAGTTTTCTCCGTGATGACGAGAAATGATACAAAACTGATAAGTAAACTGGGAAGAGAGCCTCCCAGAGTCTTCGCTGAGAGGTGTCCCCCTGAGGGGAGGCCAGCAGGTCCCCCAGGGGAAGGCCAGTCTGTCTCACTTACTGCTGATTATCGATGAGGGTTCAGACTCAGTAGAGCTGGGTGTTAATTTACAGACAACTAAGCTACAAATTTTGAGGGCTTCAAAATCACTGCAGATGGTGACTGCAGCCATGAAATTGAGAGACGCTTACTCCTTGGAAGAAAAGTTATGACCAGCCTAGATAGCATATTCAAAAGCAGAGACATTACTTTGCCGACTGAGGTCGTCTAATCAGACTATGGTTTTTTCTGTGGTCATGTATGGCTGTGAGAGTTGGACTGTGAAGAAGGGCTGAGTGCCAAAGAGTTGATGCGTTTGAACTGTGGTGTTGGAGAAGACTCTTGAGAGTCCCTTGGACTGCAAGGAGATCCAACCGGTCCATTCTGAAGGAGATCAGCCCTGGGATTTCTTTAGAAGGAATGATGCTAAAGCTGAAACTCCAGTACTTTGGCCACCTCATGCGAAGAGTTGACTCATTGGAAAAGACTGTGATGCTGGGAGGGATTGGGGACAGGAGGAGAAGGGGACGACAGAGGATGAGATGGCTGGATGGCATCACTGACTCGATCGACATGAGTCTGAGTGAACTCCGGGAGTTGGTGATGGGCAGGGAGGCCTGGCGTGCTGCGATTCATGGGGTCACAAAGAGTCGGACACAACTGAGCGACTGAACTGAACTGAAGCTACAAATGATCAGTAGAAGAGATCACCCCCAACCATGGCCCGGCAGGACAGGCGGTTTCAGCTCAGCCCCCCGCCACTGACTGTGGGCCGCAGCATTGCGTGTTGTCCAGTAAGACTTCTGGCCAGCGCCCTCGTGAACTGGCTCAGCACCTCTTTGACCCAGGCTCATCACATACTGGGTTGGCCAAAAAGTTCGTTTGGGCTTTTCTATAGGATCTTGTGGGGAAACCCAAAAGAACTTTTTGCTCAACCCAGTGTTTGTGACAGTCCCAATTTTTAACTTTGCAAAAACAACATGTCAACATCATTTTCAACCTCCCTGCAGTGCTAAGAGCTCCCTCAGAAATTCTGAATTTCTGCCCAGCCCTAGGCAGTTTGAGGGTTCAACTTTCTTCCCAGCTGGCATGACTGGACGACTAAGTAAGTGGCTAAGGACAAAAGGATGCTGTGCCAAGACTAACAGCAATGTCAGAGGCTAAGAAAATCAGGATTAGAAGACGATTTTAAACCCGGGATGGTAATGAGGCTTCATCCCGCTGGGCCGGCTCTGACCTGGAGCGCCCACAGAGCATAGCACCGTGAAAACGACTGAGGCCAGACGGGAGAGCCACACCCGGATGGATTAGTGATGTCTGCCCAGAACAGCGCATGGGAAGCAGGACTGTGTTGAGGCTGGCTTCCGTTATTCTGCTGTAATTGCCTCACAGTTGCTTTCCTGGGGATTTACAGCGGGAGGAGACTATGGGAAGTATCACATCCTGCAGTTCCCAATTGGCCATCAGGACCCAGCATCTAGAAGCCTATCCAGTCTCCAGCCCTGAAGCCAGCAGTGTGTCACACGCAAATTCATTCCAGAACCTTGCCCCCAACCCCTGTCAGCCGTCCCTTCTCTGTCCACCTTCCTCTCTCCTAGTCCGCTCTGCAGGCTGCTGGGAAACAGAAGGGATCCCTCATCCACACCATCGGGGGAGCCTTGCTCCCATCCAGGCTGGTTGCTGGGCCCCAGGGAGGCCCCAGCACGTGCTCCTGGTCCTACAGTCAGTGAGCCCCTCACCAGCGGCTGCCCCATCTCCCCGCCGCCTCTCACCCACCATGAGGCTTCCCTGTCAGTCGGCAGATGGTGGGTGAGGTCAGCGGAAAGAGACCTTGGCCTCTGCTGACACAAGAGTGAGAGCTATTTGTTTAGCGGACCCCGTGGGCGGCCACTCAGATCCCAGACCCAGGGGGCCTCTGTCGGGCCGAGTGCCCATAAAGAAAGTACACTTACATTTCTGCTCCTCCTCGGGGACGATGCGGTAAACTTTATACGGCTCAGAGATGTCCAGCTGGGACCGGTCTGTCACTTCCTCAAAATCTGGGCTCTTGTTCAAAGCGCAGCGTAGCCTCGTCTTCCACGTGGCTGGCTCAGCCTTGTCCCCTTCCTTAAACTTCCCTTTAAAAACGGCCCAGGCCTGAAGGAAGAAAAGAAACACATGAAGCATGCAGCTGGCCCCGGGACGGCACACCCAGGACCACAGGCAGGACCTGCTCTGCCCACCCCCTCAGAGTCCTCCTTAGCCAGCCATGCTCAGCCCAGGAATTTCAGGGCTCAGAGACCCCAGTCGGACCGCTTGCTTTGACAGACGTGAGAAGACACACACACACGGCTTGGCTCTGCCTTCCGCACAGAAGTGAGGAGAGACACACACACACACGCAGCGTGGCCCTGCCTCCCGCGCACCCTCTCCCGGACCCAAGGAACCCAAGGGTAACAGCACACAGAGGAAGCTGCAGTTTCCTGGAGTTCCACTAGAATGTTCAAAACAAAAAAGAATTTAGTTGCTTTTTCAAATCACCCTTGAGCTCAGACTCAGCCTGAAAAGGGAACATCTGCAAGAAGTCTAAATGTGCCCTGCTACTTGTGACAGAAATGTGGTTCTGCATTTTGGCCTTCGGTCTAAACCTCCCTGCCCCCTCTCTCCCCTTCTACTCCCCAGGGTACTGTTTAAGATGCAAAGAAGTGTTTTCCCTCTCTGTGGGTTTCTTCACAGCTCTGTCTTCTGACCTCTCCAAACCTTAGAATCTCAACTGAGACCAGAAATTCGAAGCTGGAAACTTTAAGCCAAAACGTAAACTGGAGCAGTATTTTTTTTTTAATTAGCATGTAGATGGGCAAGTTTTCAGATCTCAAAACGGGAATACAGACACACTGACTGGGAGCTCACTACCGTCAGGGGAAAGTAACACTTGGCGTCAGGCAAAATCAGACATCCTTCCCGCCTGAAGGGACAGATCAGGGAGGACGCTCAGCTCCTACTTGGGAGAACATAATCCTGAGAGCTTGCTTTCCCAAGGTGATCCGGTCTGGAAACCAGCTGTTCTGACTTCCAAGGAATTTCAAGTCAGCAAGCAGCAGGTGTTTCTGACCTCAATGCACACCCAGTCCCCGGGGAAACTCGTTCTGATGTGGATTCCGGAGCCTGCCCCTCCAGAGTCTCCTTGGCTGTGTGGGTTACCTCTGGGAACCTGCACCTTTAGCCAGCGTCCCAGGGATTCTGACTTAGGTGGCTAGGAGGCCACACTTCCGGAAACCTCTTAACACCCCTGAGTCACATCCTCATTTAAAACAGTCTTCGACTTTTCCCCGGTGGTCAGTGCCTGCACTGTCTCCCTGCTGATGCCCTGAGTGCGGGGTCTGCAGCCCTGCCCCAGGGGGAGAGACCGAACAAGCACCCCGCATCCTACTAGAGACTGTGAGCAGTCCCTCCCTCCTCTCAGAGACACAGGACTCCCCTCTAGAAGCCTCTGTGAAAGTAAACCGTTTCCAATCCTTTATTAACTGGATCACAATGCACTGATATTTTTTTTTTTCCATGGAAATTGAAGAGTAAACTCTGCACATGCTGAACAGTAACTTCAAATTCATACTATGTCACGTCCAAGTTTCTCCATCTGGCACTACTGACATGGGATCACTCTTCATGGCGGGGGTGTCCTGGGCTTGCGGGGACGTCCCGCAGCACCCCAGCCTCCTCCATGCCAGCAGCAGCCCTGCTCCCCGTTGTGACACCCAAACGTCTCCAGACACTGCCGAGTGTCCCCAGGGAAATAACATCACGCCTCACAGACGGCCTCATTTGAGAACCACTGAGCTGGTTAATCCACATCACAAATGGGGCTAGAAGAGCATGGATTTGGGGGCCATATCAGGACAGCTGGGTTGTATCCAGAGCAGCAGAGCCTGCAGGGCGCTGTGGTGGGCGCTCACCCCCATGGGAAATCCAGGACACCCACAGAGCAAAGCAGGGGCCCCCGAGTCAGGACAAGCACTGGGCTGGCATCAGGTGCCAGCCTGTCCTGAGCCCTCTCTGCCTGGAAAATGCCACCCACCTCAGCTGGGCAACCTCTCAGGACACGAGACAGAACAGTGATCTGAGGCCCGACAACAGCAACACAGCGGCTCAGCACTGAGGTCTGAGGAGCCGAGGTCTCCTCTCCTCCCTGTGCTCATCAGCAGCCAGTGCTAAACCCAGCACCACCAGTTCCCCCCCATTTAACACACTGTCTCAGAGAACAGACATGTGGGTACCAAGGGGGGCCAGACAGAGTGGGTGATTGGGAGGCTGGGCTGAGCAGATGTGAGCTACAACAGACAGGATGGATGAACAACAAGCTCCTCCCGTAGAGCACAGGGAACTCTACTCAACATCCTGAGACAAGCTTTAATGGGAGAAAATATGAAGAAGCATGTATATAACACATATAACTTAGTCACTTTGCTGTACAGTAGAAAGTGACAGAACACTGTGAATCAACTACACTTCAATAAGATTTAAAAGAAAAGCAACATCATTGTCTCGTCTCATCTTGTGCTATAAAAATCAAATCTGATTTTTTTTTCTCAAAGGCCTACTGATTTGAAACACCTGCTACTACAGGGGTTCTAACTTATGCAGGCCTGTCACAAAGCCTGGTCAACAGCAGAAGAATTAGTGAATCACAACCCTCAATCCTGGACATGAGAATTTGAGCAAACTCCAGGAGGTGGTAAAGGACAGGGAGGCCCAGCATGCTGCAGTCCATGGGGTCGCAAAGACTCAGACATGACTGAGCGACTAAACCACCACCACCCTGCAGTTAACTAGATCTTCCTCCTCAACTTTATGAAAAGGCGGCAAAAATGCCTTCTTAAAAATAAGTATGACCTGCCAGCAGGGCCTCATCGGTACAGTCAGGGATGGTGGAAAGTGAGCTGATGTTGCTCACTCTCCAGTCTCTGGTCCACACCACGAGGCTGACCTCAGAACGACACCTGGAGACCATGAGGGATCCTCTGGTATAAGTGGCTTCTTATGACCTGTGACTAAGGCCAGAATGCAGGCTCATTTTTTCTCTTAACTCATAATAAATGTTTGAAACAAAAAGTTCTCTACTTAAACAGAAAACTCCCAGGATGGCTCAAGGCCTAACTGTTGGCTTCTTCCAACAGCAAAGTTCTGCTCGTGGACCTGGCAGAGAAGGCCCCTCAGAGGATGAACTGAACACAAGTTGGGGACGGGCCAGACAGGTCCCTCCACCGTCTTGCACTCACCAGCCTGGGCTATCACCCTCCAGGGGGCCGCCCAGCTCTGGGTGGGCACCCGGCTCCCTCCTGTCCCCATTCCTGCAGAGATTGTAGACTCATCTCAGATTGCCACACTAAGTGACTGCGTAATCAACGGAAACATTGGGAATCTTACACATTTTTCTCAACGCTGTTGAAACGGCTATGAAGAGCATTGCACAAGACATATAAATCTGGGGCTAGATTTCATTACTCCCCGGAGCAGAGCTCACGCAGGGAGCCAGGGGGAAGCCAGAGGCCTGCGTCTGTGCAACAAGCCGTAAGCCGGACTGTGCAGCCGCTGGTCCCAGCCCCACTGGCCTCAGCCCCACTGGCCTCCCGAGGTGGTCTGACTGATGGTCAGCCAGCAACTGTGCCCTCAGCCCCCCATGCCTTCACTTCAACCTGTTTGTCCTGGTCTCGGTCAGCTCCTAGCAGGGTTCTCAATGGAGAGGGAGAGTGTGCCCGCTGGGGGGGCACCTGGCAATGCCAGGGGCCTGTCTGGTTGTCATGGCGGGGTGGGGATGCTACTGGCATCTGGCCGGCAAAGGCCAGGGTGCTGCTGACCCCCTTAGGTGCACAAGACAGGCCCACACAAGCAACGAACTAGCCCCAGGTGCCACGGTGCCAAAACCCTGGCTTGTAGCCATCTGTGATTTAGAACTCCCACTGGACTGGCTGGACCAGGGACAGTGGGCAGTATTAAAATTCAGACGGGGCCATTCCCAAGGATGTTCACTGTGACACCAAAGCCAAAACCTTCTCTGAGAAAAGCACCCACAACACCACCAAGAAGACTGGAGGTAGGAGCAGCACCCAGGCTCCCAACCTGGGTCCCCAGGGAAGAACCTGCTGGAGGTCCAAACCTCAAGGGGCCCTGAAGCTGAGCGCAGAATGCCCACATGCGCCCACTTTTCTTGGAGGGGCCAGCAATTGGCATCAGACCACCAAAGAGCTCTGACCTGGAAGAGAACCACTAAGACGCACAGCGCCCCCCGCAGACACCAAGTGGAGCCATGAAGTACTGAAATGCCTCCTGAACCCGCGATGACCCACTGGTGCTCTGCTCTCCGAGGCATGATCTCTTATTTTGGTTGTGTCGGGGACACTCATTCTCGGCAAGAGTCCGGGGCTGCCCTGGGGTCCTACAGGCCCTTGCTCCTGTCACCCACGCCCATGGGGGTCTGGCTCTGGCCCTCCCCACTCCTCTGCACTCACTCACCCTCCCCTCCCCGACTGCCCCAAATGTCCACAGCCACACAGGGCAGCAGTCTATAACCTGGATTTTGAGTCGGTCTAAGTCTGTTTGCAAACAGGGAGGCCTGGATGCACCTTGGCCTGGGCTCCAAATCTCCTGGGGTTGGGGGAGAATGGAGCCGGCACTTCTGGAGCCTCAGAGAAGCCCACGGGTGACCCTGACGACCTGGCTGGGCCTAGATCTAGGAGGATCTAGGCCTGGATCTAGGTGACGGATACGGCCGGGGGGTTGGGAGTTTGGGTTCAAATGCTGGCTCCATCATCTAGGAGCGGGGAGGCCTTGGACAAGTCACTCCTCCCCATGGAGCCTTCACAGAGCAAGGACAGGAACAGCACCAAGTGCTCAGGAGTCTGTGAGGGGAAACAGCACGTGAGCCACGCCTGGCGCAGGACGAAGGCTCAGCACGGTGCTGCCGACACGCACCAAGCAACTAACCAGCAGGTCACTCCAGGCTCAGGGGAACAGACGATTCTCAAGGGAAGCGGGCTATTTTTAGACATCTGCTGCAGGTTCAGGACACCCACATGACCTACCCCGGAAGTCATGGCAGATGGTGTCTCTCATCTAAGCTGACCCTCCACTGCCAAGCAGAAGTAGAAACTATGAAAGAATGAAGAATTAAACCTTTCCTAGAACTGTAAGTGGCATTTAGGTGGCAGACCACAGGGGAAAGGTCTTAGTCTGAAAGAAGTACGTTCCCTCTGAGTTTGCTAATCCTCATGCAAAAGTTTCCCTGGTGGCTCAATCAGTAAAGAACCCGCCTGCAGTTCAAGAGAGCCAGGTTCAATCCCCGGGTCAGGAAGCCCCTGGAGCGAGGAACAGCAACCCACTCCAGCATTCCTGCCTGGGAAATCTCACGGACGGAGAAGACTGGTGGGCTACAGTCCATGGGGTCGCAAGAGTCAGACAGGATTTTAGCGACTAAATCACCATGCTAAAGCAATGGCAGTGCAGAAGAAAGTGCCCTTGGTTTCTTATAGGAAAATGCCAGCTATAGAAAACTGACCTTCAAAGTGGTTAAATCATACAACAGACATGAAGGCACCTACCACTGTGTTTTTTCTGAGACATGTTCAGCACTCAATCAATACTTGTTTTAAGAAACTGGAGTGGGACTTCCCTTGCGGTCCAATGGTTAAGAATCTGCCTTGCAATTAGGGGAACATGGGTTCGATCCCTGGTCAAGGAACTAAGACCTCACCTGCTGCAGGGGCAAATAAGTCTGCAGGCCACGACCAGAGTCGGTGTGCTGCGGTCAAAGACCTTGCCTGCCGCAACTAAGACCCAATGCAGCCAAACAAATATCTTTAAAAAAAAAAAAAAAAACGGATTCATTTTCAAGGGAAGAAGACAGACATCAATCGCTCAACAGCTCTGCGGGGCCCCCGGGGGCCAGGTCTCTACCTTGAAGATGGAGGCGTCCACTTCCTGGTTGTAGTCCTGCTTGCCGGCGTGTTTCCAGGGGATCCGGAACATGGTCTTCTCGTCATTCTCCCAGATCAGCCCCGGGTACATGGTGCTGTCGATCTGCTCAATCAGCCACTGCCGCAGCCGCCGGCCGCCATTCCGGTCACACATCCTTGGGAAGAGAAAACACATCCTGTGAAACTTACAAGCACAGTCTCGTTATTCGCAGCACTCCAGGTACTCAACAGCCAGGAGCCGCTAACAGTAAAGTCAGAGGATCTCAACACAGGTGGGGCTCGGGGAAACCCAGGGATCCAGGAACTCTGGCCACGACAACGCGTCTGCCTCCAGGACCTCCGACCCCAGCGGAAACCGAAAGCTCCCTGGGAAGCCTGCAGCTGCGCCTTGGCCAGATGTGGGACCTAGCCAAGCTCCGGCTGCGCTCGCCCCAGCTCTCACCCTGCTCTGCTTCAGGCAGACAGCTGCACCTGAGGGCATCACTCATCACTCCATCTTTAGCACATGGTGGGGAAATCACTTTCACCTCTTCAGGCTCCCTCAGTGAGCAGTCCACCACCCTGAGAGCCAATTCTACCACTTAATGCTCGGCTGGAACAGCGTGCGTAAGCAAATATGACATCTGTGCTCTTGGAGAAAGAGAAGTCCACAAGGGTGCCCGTCCCATCTAGAGTGCCCTTCACGGCTGCTCTGGGAAGGGGACAGGGCTGGGGTCCCATTTGAGTCCCACCACCTGTCAGCTGGGTGACCTTGGATCGTCACCAATGCTGATGCACGAGGGTAACCTCGGGCACCTGGCGTCACCGTGGTGGGGACTCAGGGGACCCGTGGACAGCCGCCCACACAGCACCTGGACCTTAAACGAGTGTCACGGAATAGGACAGCTTGTGTTACTGTCCCAACTTTCTTTCCTGGAACTCATGACCTAACTGGGGCCTCGCTGCCCAGGGCACCCAGAGATGTGGTGGCGAGGAAGATTCCTGCAGAGTGGGCAGCTTCCTGATGGCACAGAGAGAGAGAGCAGCCCTGCCGTGCCGACTCACAGCCCACAGTTACAAGAACAGGCTGGAAATCCCCCAGGCTGTTGGACAGACGCCCACCCAAAAAAAAAAAAAAAAGCCCAGCATTTCAATTCTTCCGATTAAAATGTGACCTCTTCGGGCCAAACAGTTTGAAATGATCAGCAGTGACAAAACATACTGTCTCTAAGAACATGGTCACATTCAGAGCCACTCTGGCCTGTAAAGCAAGAAATGTGTGTTTTGGACACTCCAGCCACCCCGCAGGTGGCTCTGTGGTTGGAGACTGGGTCCCGGGTAAGAGGGGGTGCAGGCCCGTGAGCGCCACCTGAAACCTTTTCATCCAGTAACTCCAGCTGCCTGCTTGTGGATTTACAGGAGTGAAGCGAGCAACATGGGAAGCGGACTTCAATCCTGAAACTCTAGACCCCAGCGAAGGCTCTTCTCTAACTAGACCCCAGGAAAGCCACTTAGCTGTCTGTCTCTCTGAAGCTCTCCTCATCTGCAGAGACAATGGATCTCAAAGTCCCAGAATTTGAGGACAGCCCCCTGCACTTGTAAGCAAAAAGGGAGAGACTTGGGAGGGACACCTGGTGAGAGAAACAAAAGGCCACCACCATGCACCCCAGAAAATAACCTAGCCAGGCAGAGGTTCCCCAGAGTCTTCCCAGAAGAGAGACGGAACAGCTCCCCTAACCCCAGGAAGGAGCTGGGTGAAGGGAGAGAGGGGCCCAGGCGTGAGAGAAGGCAGGGGTCTGTCTTAATTCGCTAATCTCTTGATTAAACGAGATGGTCCCGCTTGGCAGCATTTTGCTCACTTCCTTAGTACAAAGTTCATAAACTGGAGTCCATGCTCCAGGAGTCTCCTGAAATAAAACGCAAAGCTTTTGTTTGTGCAGGCATTTTTCTAGAAAGTGGCTCAACACCTTCCCATCAGGATTTCTAATGGGTCCATACCCCCAAAACTGTTAAGAACAAACTCGTGGTGATTTAGAGGAAAAAGAAAAAAGAAAGTAAAGAGAATGGCATTGAGAGGAAGAGTGAGTCACAGAACATCAAATACGCTAGAAATCATCTAATCCAGCTCCCCTTCCTTCAAAGGAGGAAAAACTGAGGCCCAGGCCCACAGACACCCCAGCAGGGTCTGGTTTCACTCACCTGGAGGCAAAAAACCACGGTTACAAGTGAGAACCTCAGCACATGGACAGCTCACCTCCCCACCCCCGCCCCAAGGTTAGAACCCTGCATTCACAGCCTATGATTCTCTTACAGTGTGATCCATAACGACTTACTGAACACTAACCAATTAATTCCACCAAATGCTGAGCCAGGAAACATTTATAGGCGCAGTCACATGTTGATGACTTCCTCTTCCTTGATTTTTAGGTAATAATTCTCTTTACGGGCCAAGTCCTATCTGAAGCTAATCTGCATCTCTGCAAATCAGCCAGGGGCCAGGCTTCTCAGGCGGAGGTGATAAGAGGCTGCCCTGGGCCCACCCCACGTGGACTCCAGGAAGGGTCTGGAGGTGGTACAGGTGCAGAACACTTGCTTTCCCAAGGCCTCTCAGGGTGCCTGGTCTTTTGCCCTGGATGCCAGGAAGACCAAAACCATGAAAGCCGTTTCTCCTTCTAGCCCTAGTCTTGCTGATGCCTGTGTGCGCGCGGGTGCAGTCACCCAGTCGTGTCCTACTCTTTGTGACCCCATGGACTGTTGCCCGCCAGGCTTCTCTGTCCATGAGATTCTCCAGGCAAGAATACTGGAGTGGCTTACCATTCCCTTGTCCATGGGGTTCCCAACCCAGGGATCGAACACTGCAGATCTCCAGCACTGCAGGCAGATTCTTTACCATCTGAGCCACCGGGAAAGCCCACTGAAATGCCTAAGCTCCTCCAATGCAGGTGGGAACCTGACATAATCCAAAAGAACTGTCTCCAAAAAGGCTGGCTCCTAATTTGGGTTTCAAAAAAAGTGTTACATCCCTCATAAATTTGGGGGTTGGGGGTAGCTGAAAACTCTAGAAAATTCAGTTTCTAGCTTCCATTCACGCTCTGAGCAAGGAGTACACCTCACCTTAGAGAGCCTGCCCTTTGCCCTGCAGCTCAAGTTACACCACAGAGCTCTTTCAGCTGTGACCCCTTAGCAGACTTTCTTGCTAGGAACGACTGGGATACGATGGAAGCAAAATACCTCCAGCCGCCCTCAGACATCTTAACTGTCATCAATCAGAATTTTAAAACTCCTGTCCGCCCCGCTTCACACTCTAACCCAACTCGCGCGGCTGCTCGGGGCGGCGGGCAGTTTCACTGTCAGAACTCCAGCCCTGTTTCAAGAGCAGGATTTGAGCGGGGAAAGGAGCAAGTCTTATGATAATGGGTCAATATTCCCCCTCTCTGTATGCGCCATTCTAAAGTTTTCCAAAATAAAACCAAATTTTAAGAAAAACGGGGTTATTTTAAAGCACCAGCCAATCTCTGGAAGCAGCCGCACCTGGACGGTCAGTTTGTATTCGGGAGAAAACAGGCCCGAGAGCACGGGCGCCGCCTCGCCGCCAGGTGCCGTCCGCGCCTCGCGCCCGACATCCACCTGCGCCGCCGGCCACGCTCCAGACCTCTGGCCTCCCCGGCCGCCGGCCGCGTCCCGCGCCCGCCACCCACTTGCGCCGCCGGCCGCTCTCCCGCGCCTCCCGGCCGCCCGCTGCCGTCGATGCCCCGGGCCCCGCTCCCGAACCCCGGCCCCCGTGCCCGCCGCCAGCCCGCGCCCCCCGGCCGCCGGCCGCACCCCCAGCCCGCC